>NW_026571140.1:432806-505306 GCF_026225935.1 Boleophthalmus pectinirostris | reverse complement strand
AGAATGTGGAGAGTTGAATGTGGAGAGTAGAATGTGGAGGGTAGAATGCGGAGAGTTGAATGTGGAGAGTAGAATGTGGAGAGTTGAATGCGGAGAGTAGAATGTGGAGGGTAGAATGCTGAGAGTTGAATGCGGAGAGGAGAATGTCGAGAGTAGAATGTGGAGAGTTGAATGTGGAGAGTAGAATGTGGAGGGTAGAATGCGGAGAGTTGAATGTGGAGAGTAGAATGTGGAGAGTTGAATGCGGAGAGGAGAATGTGGAGAGTTGAATGCGGAGAGTAGAATGTGGAGGGTAGAATGCTGAGAGTTGAATGCGGAGAGGAGAATGTCGAGAGTTGAATGTGGAGAATTGATTGCGGAGAGTAGAATGTGGAGAGTTGAATGTGGAGAGTAGAATGTGGAGGGTAGAATGCGGAGAGTTGAATGTGGAGAGTAGAATGTGGAGAGTTGAATGCGGAGAGGAGAATGTGGAGAGTTGAATGCGGAGAGTAGAATGTGGAGGGTAGAATGCTGAGAGTTGAATGCGGAGAGGAGAATGTCGAGAGTAGAATGTGGAGAGTTGAATGTGGAGAGTAGAATGTGGAGGGTAGAATGCGGAGAGTTGAATGTGGAGAGTAGAATGTGGAGAGTTGAATGCGGAGAGGAGAATGTGGAGAGTTGAATGCTGAGAGTTGAATGCGGAGAGGAGAATGTCGAGAGTTGAATGTGGAGAGTTGATTGCGGAGAGTAGAATGTGGAGAGTTGAATGCAGAGAGTTGAATGCAGAGAGTTGAATGGTGAGAGTTGAATGTGGAGAGTTGATTGCGGAGAGTACAATGTGGAGAGTTGAATGGTGAGAGTTGAATGCGGAGAGGAGAATGTGGAGAGTTGAATGGTGAGAGTTGAATGTTGAGAGTTGAATGCGGAGAGTAGAATGTGGAGAGTTGAATGTTGAGAGTAGAATGTGGAGAGTTGAATGTTGAGAGTAGAATGTGGAGAGTTGAATGTTGAGAGTAGAATGTGGAGCGTTAAATGTTGAGAGTGTATTGCGTCTGTCCTCACCACTTATGACGTTCTGCAGCAGGATCCTGACATGCGTGTCCCTGTCAGAGCGGGTCTGCTCGTGGTTGAAGCCCAGAGCGTGGAGCAGCTCGTGTTGGATGGTGGACTGGAACACACAGCCCTGTCGTGCCAGAGAGACCACCTGTGCCCCCCCACGCCGCCCCACGAACGAGTAGCACCTGCCACCAGACAGGGACAGGGGCAAAAGGAGAAACACACAAGAAACTCATATTATATCCTCTACAACCAGACAGGGAGAGGTGCAAAGGGGAGAAATACACACATACACACATAAGAAACTCAAATGATATCTGCAGCATTTGTACAATATCATGAGATTTAACCTGAGATTAAACCTGGACTAGAAGAGCGCCCAAACAAATCTACATCACACTGCCCCTGATGTGGTGCCTCAGTGTGACTGAAGGAAATACAAAGGGCAAATTGGCCTATAGGGACAATAAAGTGTACCTTAATATTAATCAGGGCAAACCTGCACTAAACCAGGACAAAAAGCCTGAGTGCACCATTAATGAAAAATAACAGAAGCAAAAGTTCAGCCATTCAAGAGCAAAAAAGTATCAAAAAGTCATTGTCAGCTGGACAATGTTCTTTGTAATTTTTAAACAAGGAATCTTTATTTCATCTCATCTGTCCAGTTGCCAACTTTTTGAATCCTATAGAACACACTTAGTGGCACAACAATATAGACTTTTAATCACTGATACATACCAAAAAACAATATTAATAATTATAGTTAAAAAATAAATGAGCTCCACATTAGAGGATTGGCTACACACTTCTCCATTAAAAAGGCCCAGTCCTTTCTCATTGACCATTAGAAAGGACTGAATCTTCATGTGATCATGACTTGTGTGGTGGTGAGACGTACCCTCCACGAGACTGGATGTCCACAAAGTCCCTCTGTCTGTTGACAGGAGTGAAGCGCACACAGGTGGAGCGGGCGAAGGAGCGCAGGCCATCTGTGATGGTGTTCCTCTCTCTCTGAGCTGCACCACAAACACACACACGCACACACACACACACGCACACACATGCACACACACGCACACACGCACACACACACAGGCACACACACATATACACACACCATCACAACTGTGTCATCACATCTCTCATGGGGAACACACTCATTTAGGGACCACTAGCAGTGAAGTTACACAATAGGCATAGTTAGTACTTAATTAGATCTTTGTTAGCTTTTAGAAAGTAATGTTTAATTCTAAATTACTGTATTAAACATCTATCTAGGCATGAACTTTTTTTTGGTACCACTTACTAACCACACTTTAATGAATATAATAAATACAGATGTTTTTGCTCACAGTACTGGTTGGAGATGCGGTAGGGCACATATACATTGCCATCACTGGCTTTGGGCCAGAGACAACCCCGCGCAGTGCACGGGTCAGCATTCTGCAGCCCATACGGAACTGCAATGTCTCCCTCCACCACCAGGGGGTCATCATCATCTAAGCTCTTCCCTGTAAACACAGCATGGATTTAATAAATACATAAATAAATAAATAAATAGAGAGAGAGAGAGACAGAGAGAGACAGAGACACAGAGAGAGAGAGACAGAGAGAGAGAGACAGAGAGACACAGAGAGATAGAGAGAGACAGAGACACACACACACAGGAGAGAGACAGAGAGAGAGACAGAGACACAGAGAGAGAGAGACAGACAGACAGACAGAGACACAGAGAGAGAGACAGAGAGAGACAAAAGACAGAGACAGAGAGACAGAGAGAGAGAGACAGAGAAAGACAAAAGACAGAGACAGAGAGACAGAGAGAGAGAGAGACACAGAGAGAGAGACAGAGAAAGACAAAAGACAGAGACAGAGAGAGAGAGATAGAGAGAGAGAGTTTTACAATAGACTCACCTAGATTCTTATTGGCCTTTTCCAGCAGAGTGGAGATGCTTAGGTCGGCGTCCTCCTCGATACTGTTCCCTGTGGACCAAACAAAACTGTCTGGAGTCCAATATTCTAAGCACTGCTCATACTGCTGCGTTTACACCAAATGATCACATGTGACTAGACCTACATGAGAACGAAACTTTGCTCGAACAGGATCTAACCAGAACAATTGTGACCGCACCCACACCCTCACATCAACTGTGAAATGTCATTCTGTTTGCAACATGGTGATACATTTTAGTGTAAAGTTCCTTTGAAATCCATCTAATTAGATTGTTAATTGCCATTTCAAAGTGCACTGTGCAACTCCTGCGCCGAATGCTTTCACCTTTCCATAGTAAAGGTAATAAACTTATTTAATGTTTGCACATACACAGACACACACAAAATCTTATTGTGAGCAAGGTCGTCTCTCTACCACAGACCTGAGAAATTAATGCCATACTGTGGAATAATACTGTCTATGCAGAAAAGTTCTGAACGTTGCACTTCAGCAGGATAGAACTCATACCTGAGGATTCTTCATTCTTATCAATCGTGTTCTGCAAAAAAAATAATAAATAAATAAATAAAAATGTCTGAATTTTACACCAGGCTGACATGTTCAAATACACTTGTATATATAATGTACTAGTATAGTTTGTGGTGTCCTACCCAGGTGATGGAGAAGCTGTGTGTGAAGCAGAGCAGAGAGCAGAGCACAGTCTGAAACATGGTCACCTCCAGACCACAGCCACACATGAACACCTGAAGACCTGAAGCCCCAAAGCGGATCCAGCCTTACGTATTTATAGAAGAGCCAGACCCAAATATGGACAGGCTCACATTAACCAAGAGCACAGGGGGAAGTGGCCGTTATTACTACAAAGCGACTGTGTTTTGGGAAAGAACGATTTCAAACATGTGTGAAAGACACACAGCTCTGTCTAAAAGTATTTTACCTGCATTTGGATAAATAAACCTTTGTGTGAGTCTGTGTGGTAGTCTCCATGCTCACAGCTTTCTCAGTTAAAAACTAAAACTGCTTCTTCAAATGACTAAGAACAAAATAAAAACACTTCACACTAAAATGAACAATGTCACTTAAACTACCTGCACAATAGATCCACTCTGGCCCCACCTATAAACACGATTCAGTTTCTGTCTAGGCTTTAATGTTGTTTCCTCATCACAAACATGTCTGGAGTTGTGTTTACAACAAATCCTGTACATTTAGGCTATGTTCTTTTCTCTAGCTGAAGGTTCCACCTTGTGATTTCACTGAGTGTCTCTACAGGAAGCACTCCACTGTATTTTTAAACTCCATACACCTGCCCTAGAATCATTTTTAAAAATCATCCTTGGAATTACAAATGATTTTAATCAAAAACATTTTATATTGCTTAGGTAAACTATTTCAAAAAGCCTGAATGCAACATGAAGACTAATATAACATATGAACACTTTCAAAAACAAGATTTAAATAAATGACTCCTTTTGAAACCTTTGTTACAGTGGACCTCTGCTGGAGCCACTGCACTGAAATGGTCCTGGTTGGAGCAGTGTGTGTTTATGGACACTGGCCACACACCACATGATTGTTGAATCGGTGTCCTGATGTCACTGAGAGGTGATACAGGAAGTGCTCCACTGTGCTTTTAGTGGAAACATTTGAAGAATTTGCAGTCATGGAATTGCCCAACTTTGAAGCTACATCTATTGTTTTAGCCTTGTTCAAACTTGTTGCAATGACACTGTAGAAAAATGTGTTAAAATGAAGCTAAAATAGTTGTTAGTGTTAAAACAACCAGTAAATGACATCACCAGGTGGAACAGAGCATTTTAAAATCAGAATATTATTCTAAAACTAACTAAACAATGCATCAAAGGCTGTGGGCCTCTCCTTTAGATAGCTGCACTAGAGCAGAGCTTTTTTTTTTTCTCATTTGTACCAAAATGACTATGCGATGCTGCTGAATCCTACGTGTATCACTGATTAATACAATAAAATTAGAGAACAAAGTAAATAGAGCAGTGGACATAATGTAGCCATTTTAAAAATAATGATTTAAAGATTGCTCAAACTTGAACAAATCACTCCAAATACAACTATTAAGTGCTGAGGGGAAACAACTAAAACTTGGTTAAAATCTTGGAAAAAAATATTTTGCACAATAGGTCTGCGTTAAACTACTACTACTATTTTGAATCTGTTTTTATTGGGTATGTTTTTGTGAACGTGCTGAGTGGTGATGAGCGGTGCACGCTGCAGCTTACTTCCACTTCTCTGTTTGTTGACACACAGTTGCAATTGTGTTGGCACATATTACTGCCCACCTAAAACAGGAACTCATTTTGAAAGACTGAATAAATAAACACAAGTGATGTGTTTGAATGATGAGTGAGACTTGGCCTCATGGCTGACCAACTGACACATTACTCTATGATCCTCGCTGGTCTAAACAGCACTTACATTTTGTGGTTGATGTAAACCCATTTTCACATCCCATTGCACATGTGAGGCCGGTGTTTCCCGACAGCTCAGGGGAAGTACACTTAGCACACCTGATGGTTACAATAGAGGAAACAAAGTATATGCTCTTTCATCTGTTATATTCTGCATGTTGCTGGGTTCCACATCACATTACAACATTCCACAGGCCTATCAAACTGAATGGAGATGGAGGCTCAAGTCAAATGTAATTACAAAAGGTGAGGTCAGTTACATTTTGAGGTCAAAGGATAGTCACCAATAGAAATCAGGATCAGGGTTTATCATACTTGTCAGGGAATTTACCCTAAGACATCAAATTACATTAAATAAGACACACCAAAACGAGACGGTTAAAAGTAATACTTGCGCAAGGAGAGTTGGGGACTGCCTGCCCCTGGCTACGCTCTGGCCTACTCTACTCTGCCAGCTCTCCTCCCAACAGCAGCTTTTATTGCAGTCATTTCACAGATAACAATACAGTACATTATGTTATATCACACAATGGTTACAATGATCACATGCTAACAATCTTTGGGCTAAACCACCCTCCCATTTCACACTTGATTACAGGCTCCAGGTGATAAACAATTTTGCCAGTTTTCTCCCAAAAACTTATGCTAACCACATGAGGGAAAAAACCCTTAGCTGTCTTCTCATGGGTGACTCAGTAGATTAGCTTAATGAGTCAGGAGTTCTTGTACTAGGACATATGATATACATATGAAAAAACCCAAAAACGCAGTTGTTGATAACTTTAATCACACACACAAATGATTATGATTTTAAATGATTCATAATATTTAAAATAACACAGAAATTCTTTCACAATACTTTATTTGGGGTATTTGTTATATTACAATGTAAGTAACAGGGAAATCTGACTGTTGCACCCCATCTGAGAGTATGTCATCATCTATTCTAGAATCTGAAAACAAGATTTCAACTGCATTGTTTATTCACCTATTTATTGATTTATTTTTATTATTTATTTCAGTTTTCTCATGTAATAAAGGGACTACACTACCAGTCAAAAGTTTGGACACACCCTTTTGTTTAGTGTTTTTCTTTACTACTTTCTACATTTTTAAAACACACAGAAGATATCAAAAATATGAGGCAAAATGTATAGATACATATCACTCTGTACATGTATATTTTATAGTTCAGATTCAAATCTTCAAAGTATCCAGCCTTTGTTTTGTGCACGGCAATGTAAACCCCTATCCTTCTCTCCATGAGCCTCTAGATAAAATCTCCTGAAAAAAAAAAAAATAAAATTGTTTGCTGCATTGCATGTTTGTCCATTCATATTGATACATATTGATATTTTCAGTGAGAATCTAGAGTGTAAATAATCATAGAAATAAAGAGGAAATACAAATGAAGAGGTGTGTCCAAACATTTGACTGGACGTGTTTGTAGCCTGTGCTCTTAGAATGACAGAATTTCTGCAGAATTCCCTCCCTGAGCTGCAGAGGCTGCACTAGCACAGATTCGTGATTGGTGCAGGTGCTGGGGTTTAGGTAAAGACCATTCAGATCACAGTCTTTTTGGATTTAAACCAACAGGATTCAGCATTGAAACTGATAACTCAAATGAGAGTCTCATGTGATGCTCCTTCTACGTTCTGATTGGATAATCGTCTTGAAATGAAACACCAAATAAAACATAACATGTCTATCATGTCCAATGTTTTTGTAATTTGTAAAAGTTCTATTTGAACCTATACCAGGGGATACTGTGTTGTGTTGTGTTCATACTTATTATGGAATTTAAAATCCAATAGTTAAAGTCCCTTTAAATGTGCGTCTTGTGAAGCGCGTACCCCAGTGGAGCAGTACATACAGTACATACAGTACCTGTACATACAGTACATACAGTACCTGTATGTACAGCACTGCAGTATGTAAAAGGCAGGACACACCTGATAAGCCGAGACTTTCCTCATGCTCCTTATTTGGCACAGAACGCTAGAAGAGCCGCTCACAGACCATTCTGCTGCTGGACTTCACCTCTGGCTTCTGTAGGACGTCCTGCAGGTCTTCTTGTTCTCCTTCAGGTTCCCACATCTGCTCTGCTGCTCTTCTCTGCTTCTGTTGGGCAGGGAAGGTGTTTTACGGATTTATCATCTGATTAAAATTAGACACATTTTGAGAAATATGTAAGTAGACACATTGGATGCACCGTTAAAAAGTATAGTAAAGATTGAAACATTGTTTAATTTTAGATCAGGCCTATTCAACATGTGACCCGGGGGTCTTAAATATGATTTAATACGGCCCACTATCCAAAATATGTTCTCTTTTTCACTGGTTTAGTTAGCTCTAGTTTAATCCTCGTTTGGTCCTTGGTTCTGGACTTGGTTTTGTCCTAGTTTATTTCTAGCTAGGTACTGGATTGGCTATTTGGCAGAGCAAAGTTGGTTTAGTGGAAAAATGTAAGAAAGCAGTAGTACTGTTACAGACCTGGTGGTGGAGACATTTAGCCTGGGCCTTGATGGACCCCCAACTGTTCAGTTCTACCCATTGACTATGGTTCTGCCATGTTTCTCAGAATGTGCAGGCTGAAGAGCACCCTCTAGTGGACAGCTGTAATGGAGCACATGTTCAGTGGGACACAGCAATGTGTCACACCAGCACAGCAACGGCCAAAAGGAACAATGTTGTATTTACACATATGCATACATTTTAGAAGATAATGATAACAATGAATCTAGTATTTTAGAGCATAAAGATGAATCTGAAATGTTGTATATATAGAAGTTAGAATGAATTTTGACTTGAATTACATTTTTGCATTAGATTGTGGTGATTTTGTGTGGTTATTATTATGAGTTTTGAAACTGGGGGCAAAGCTGTGAGTGACTCTGAGCTGTGTTATGGAATGTTGAATTTTGGAAAACATCACAGAAAGGCTGGCAGTCATTGACTGCAGGTTGGATGAAACTGTGGATCTAAATCATGATATTGGTAACATCTTGGTGAGACTAGAAACTTTGCAAAGAGGAGTGAGCAGACCTTGTGACCAACTACAAAGAGAGTAGTTTGTGGAAATTGAAATGCAGCTGCTCGACCGAAAACCCAACCAACCCAAATCTTATCTTATTGGCCTTCCCCAGCCAGCACCGATCTTGGCCAAGGCCAGGTGGAAGCAACTCACCCCCTACAACTTAAACTGGCACCTGCTGATGTTGACTCTGACTGGGACCTGATCAAGGCTGTTTTCATGGGTTTGGGGCCAGGCATAACTTGTCTCCAGGCCCGCCCCATATCCCACACCCTCTCTGTTGTTGTTGTTTTTGTAAAGCCAACTCCATCCCCCTCCCCTTGCTGTTGTATTGTGTGTGTTTTTTTTCCCCTGGTCCTGGTTTGCTTCTTTTTTTTATTTTTTTATTTCTCCTCCTCCTCCCTTCATCTTATGCTGTAGTGTTTTTCTTAAAGGTACTCCAGAGATAATGGCCATATTTATAGGGGCTGCAGTGGTTGTCTGAAGGAGCTCCTCCTTCCAGTGCTGAGTTCTGCATTGCCTGCTTACTATAAACGTCATTATTAAAGCAGCATAACACATAATATAAATGTGTAATAATGTGACCCTCGGTGGATATTTGTTGCGTATGGCATATCTGTCCCAAAATACAAATCTATAGGCTTACTGTTGTCCAGTGTTTCTTGACCACTGCAGGAGGTAGGAGCCTGATCAGGTGCATTTTCTATAGGTTTTTCCCAGCAGTTATCTGCTGTACATTCATGACCTCCACAAAGCAGGAGAGAGTCAGTATAAAAAGGCTCAGACTCTGAGCTCAGTGTGTGTGGGTTAGGATCTTATGGTAAGCTCTTGTACCTCATTAAGGGCCAGTCCAGAGTTTTGCTCTTCAGCTCAATAGAACATCTTGTCTCCACAGGTCTCCAGGATGTCTCCTTCCAGGTTCTCCGTGCTGGCTCTGCTGCTGCTCTCGGCCTACTGCTGGGCAGAGGAGGTACGCTCTTCAATACACATTTACAGCATTTTTACTTTGATTTAAATACAGTGAATGTAATTATTTCTTCTTTTGTCCCCCAAAATTCCCCTGATCAAATAGTCAGGTACTGTCCCGACCCTCTCAAAAAATCAACAGTTTCATAAAGTCTACAATGGAAACATGACTTTTACCACCTTTTTGTACAGACCTGTCTGTCTCTGAGATTCTGGAGAAAGCCAACGCCAATATCGGTAAATCTGTGACCAATGATGACCAAGATCATAAATGATAAAACTTACCACTTTTTGTGTTTTCAGTGCGTGGTGAAGGTGACCCCATCCTGATCGAGGGAGACATCGCCATAGAAAACGAGTCAGAGAGGAACGCTGACCCCTGCACCTCCAGAGGCTGTCTGTGGGGCAAATGGACAGATGGGAAGGTCTACATCCCCTACCTCATTGCCAACCACTTCTGTAAGAACCAACAGTGTATCAGAGACCATATTCACAGTTTGACTAAACAACAATGATCTTGTCATTTGTGCCACTGCAGCTTCTCGTCAAAAGGCCGTCATCACCCGTGGTCTGGAGTCCTTCTCCTCCGTCTCCTGCATCCGCTTCAGACCCAAGAGGAGCTCTGACCGCGACTGGATCAGCATTGAGTCCAGTCGACAAGGGTAAGGTCATCCACCAGTTCAGAATACCAAGTCTGCCAGCTGAGTGCTTCTCAAACTGTGGTGTAGGCCTACAGGTACGTCTGCCAGATCTGCTGTTTCTTTCCTTTTTGCTCATAAGAGGCCTTGTTTGTTGATTATGGAATGACCATGCATCTTCTTGATTAGATAATTATTAACCTGTTAATAAAGCCAATCTGAATTTGTGAAGATAAAATCCATGTCCAGCCTATACATCTTTGTAAATTATTGGAGAAGTGTGTATTCTTGGCTGCCCAGGCAAACAAAAAATACTTTCAGTTATTTTACATTGCAATTGTATGTAAGCTTATATATCCACAGGCTAAACTTGATTCAAAGCTTCTCTATACACGGCCCTCCAGGTAGATGAACATGGAGTGCCTCTTCTGACTGTCTGCTCCAGCTCACTCCCACCTGTTCCTGTCTACATGTGTGCGCTCTTGTCTGCATGTGTGTGCTTCTGTCTGCATGTGTGTGCTTCTGTCTGCATGTGTGCTTCTGTCTGCATGTGTGTGCTTCTGTCTGCATGTGTGCTTCTGTCTGCATGTGTGCTTCTGTCTGCATGTGTCTGTCTGCATGTGTGTGCTTCTGTCTGCATGTGTGCTTCTGTCTGCATGTGTGTGCTTCTGTCTGCATGTGTGCTTCTGTCTGCATGTGTGTGCTTCTGTCTGCATGTGTGCTTCTGTCTGCATGTGTGTGTCTGTGCATGTGTGCTCTGTCTGCATGTGTGTGTTCTGTCTGCATGTGTCTGCATGTGTGCTTCTGCATGTGTGTGCTTCTGTCTGCATGTGTGCTTCTGTCTGCATGTGTGCTTCTGTCTGCATGTGTGTGCTTCTGTCTGCATGTGTGCTTCTGTCTGCATGTGTGTGCTTCTGTCTGCATGTGTGCTTCTGTCTGCATGTGTGCTTCTGTCTGCATGTGTGTGCTTCTGTCTGCATGTGTGCTTCTGTCTGCATGTGTGTGCTTCTGTCTGCAGATGCTGGTCCATCATTGGCCGTCGTGGGGGGAAGCAGTTGCTTTCCCTGTCCATCCAAGGGGGATGTGTTTACCATCAGACTGTCCAGCATGAGCTTCTCCACGCTCTGGGCTTCAACCATGAGCAAACCCGCTCCGACAGGGACAACCACATCAGGGTGCTGCTGGAGAACGTCCAGTCTGGTAATGCACAGGAGGGTTTATGCTGAACACAGAGGACACCCAGAGGTCAGGCAGTTGGCCATTTGTCTTCACTCCCTTACAAATATACTTCATATGTTCAACATTTAGTAGGAGCTCTCCACCAGTGGAGCACTGAGGAAATAGATCATGTCCTATAATCTGTCACCCCTCCAACATCACATCATTTCATTTTGTATTCTTCATGTCTTCTGCCTTTAGGACAAGAGTATAACTTCAGGAAAATCGCAACTCTCAACCAGGGCTCTCCCTATGACTATGGCTCTGTCATGCAGTACCACAAGTGAGAAGAAAAAAACACACTCTGAAACTTTCCTGAATAGTTACAGAATCATGATAATACTGAAAAAATCACTCACTGACAAACAGTGACAAAAAATAGTGACAAAAAATGGTGCATCGAAATTGGTAACTGTTCTTGTTGTTGTGCACTGCCTGCATGTCTCCATGGGGATGATATTACTTAGCCTGGAATGCTACACAGTGTGGCACTAAAATAACAAAAAGCAAAAAATAGCTTGGAAACTATGCATTCTGACTGAAGTGTAACATGCTTGTCTATATGGATGTATATTTAGTCAATGAACAGGTTGATCAGTCTAAGTAGACTTAAATTTGTATTATTTTAGTAATCATTTGATTTAAATTATATGGGACAACTGCAGAATGGAGTGAATGAGTTAGCTGAAGATGTGGTAATAATATGTAAAAATGCTGATTAAATACAAATTGAATCTGTCTGTCTATAAATACATGACCATACCTGCATGAGCAGTTTGGGTCAGATGCATCGAGATATAGAATCACTAGAGATAGTTTTGAGAGCTTTTAGCATATTCACTTTTTATTCGACTAATCGATCGGCAGAACATATCTCTAGTCCAACAAAAATTGATTTAATTGACTACAGGTCTACATTCCAAGCAAAGCAATAAAATAAAGCTGGGAACAAGCAGGTAGCAGACCCTCAACTAGAAGAGTTACACAGCAATACCAAAATCACATTCTCTACTAATATCTCCTCCATGAGAAGTGACCCCCGCCTCTCCTCCCCTTGCCCAGGACGGTCTTCTCAAAGAATGGGAGACCCACTCTGGTGGCCTGGCCTGACGCTAGCGTGACGTTTGGCACAGCCAGGCAGATGAGCAGCAGTGACATCAAGAGACTCAACCTTCTGTACAAGTGCTGTAAGTGCTCCCACGGGCTCCACCTGCTCTGCTCTACTAGAACCTCTCCATGAGTTGTGTTTGTGTTACAGAGGAACATCTCCACACAGAAGAAGACTCATGGGCATTTGGGCAGCTTCAACTAGAGAAAAATAAAGAACATGTGAAAACTAAAAAGTCTCTGATTTTCAGCAAAAATATATAATGTCTGACTAATGTTGGGAATGCAGTGAGTTAAAAATAATGGGCTTATTTACTCACAAAATTAGGCTTATATTATTTCTTTTTCTTAAGGTGCTCTATGCAATTACCAATGTAGATATTATGGTTTAGTCGAGAAAGCTCGACAGTGTGGCATTAAATGTATCTGGAGACAAGCAGTTGACACCCAAGTTATAGTTTAAATCTGCAGAGGCGATTCTGCATACTGTAAGAATACATGTTTTTTTTTTGTTTTTTTTTGTTTGCTTGTTTTATTGCAAGACATGTTTTAGTAATAAAAAACACCTATTAAGAAACATCAAAATTGATATTTAATGCCATATATTCCAGGCAAAGCAATCAAATTTCTATAAACACGCAGGTGTCAGACCCAAAGTTGCACCTTTAAGCTTGTATATTTGTGTCACTGCACCCTTGATCCAAATGAGATGTTTGCTGATTGCGGTCTTTCTGGGAATCGCTTTGGTCCACACTTGCTCAATTTCACACTCAAAGTTTCCACTAAATCTGATAAAGCCTTAGGCAGAGTGACATGGTTTGACACAAGAGTATTATTCAAATATATTCAGGAGGGTATAAAAGAGCTCAGGAGATGAAAGCTGGAGGATCTGCTCCTGGAGTTTCAGGTAATACATATTTATGCACATTAGATATGAATTTTATCTGGCCTTGTATTTCAGTGATTCTTGTGAGTCTGGACAAAACAGTTTTTGAAATGACTTCACTATGATTCTATTTTTACTTCATTTATGCCAAAATTGTTTGAAAACATTAATAAAAATTAAATAAAGATCTCCAGTCTAGAGCTCCTTTAAGTGTGCAAATTATGATATTTTGAAATTATTTTTTTCTACAAATTGCTATATTTTAGAGATGATCTGTTTTGTCAGATTTGTGTTTATGTGGCTTATGTTCTAGTCTGCTGCAGACATGTTTGCCTGGACCTTTGTGGTGCTGCTGGTGGTGCCCTCTTCATGGGCCGAGAGAGGTAAACAGCTACTCCACTTTAAACCCTGGCTTATGTGTTCATTTGATTTGATTTCATGAACCAAAAGGAAACATGGAAATTAAAATGTTTTGCTTTGCTATTTTAGTTGAAAATCTATACAAATATTGAACTGTTTTCAGTTTGTTTTTGGATGCTCTCAGTCCCTTTGCTCTTCGCGGTCACTCCCCCTTGACATCACAACACAATCAAAATGTATCCCATACTACACTAGCCTGATTCATCAGCCGCTTATACTTCGTTTCACTTCGTACAAACCGTCTGACCTCACAGCCTTGGAATTCGTTCGCTCGGCGTTAGACGGGTGCTTTTTTATTTAACCAATTGCTGCTGTTTGGCCTTGACGTATGTAAGGCATCGCTAACGGGACTAACTGTTAAGTTTTTCCCAAATCTTGTAGGAAGAAAAACAATAATGTCTTTCCCCTTGATTAAATTCACCAAACATTCTCTTTATGCCGTCTTTAAATCCTCAATCTTGGAAATCGTTGACAACACTGAATATATGACTCTTCGCTGATTGGCTGGTGTCCGAACTTGCACTTCCGGGGTTTTTGCGAACCGTCTAGTGTATTCTGATTCCTGACATAGTCGCTGGAGAGAAATGAAAGTACATCTTAAAATGGAATAACTCCCAGTAGGTACTAGCATTTTTTCCTTTCTGTGCACAGGCCCATCTGTCTCTGAAGTTTTGGAGAAAGCCAACGCCAACATTGGTAAGTTTCAGTTTTGAGAGTTTCCCCAGAATAAGAAACACAACAGTTTATGGCATTGTCTTGTGGCTCCAGTGCATCGTGTGGGCCAGCCCATCCTGATCGAAGGAGATATTGCCATTGACACTGATGCTGAGAGGAACGCTGACCCCTGCACCTCCTACGGCTGCATGTGGGGCAAATGGAGCGATGGCTTTGTCTATATCCCCTACTACATCGCTAACCACTACTGTAAGTACCAATACAAGACACCGTATCACCTGTCAGCATGTAACCACAGGCTCAACGTACAATCCACCAACATCTTTGTGTGCTCTCAGCTGATAGGGAAAGGTCCATCATCATTCGTGGTCTGGAGTCCTTCTCCTCCGTCTCCTGCATCCGCTTCAGACCCACCATAAGCACCGACACCGACTGGCTAAGCATTGAGTCTCAGGATGGGTAAATATAACTGCAAGAATCAGCAGTTCTCTAAAAACAAATAGTCAGCTTGAAAATTTTAGGTCCAACAACAGTCTGGTTCATCTCAAGATGCTATTAGGTCCAAGCTTTGAGGTCTTCTGGATTGGAGTAAAAAAAAAAAAATCAGATTCCAGATTAGGGTTGCAAGTGAGGATCACTTTAGTAGTCCACTATTCAACAACATAAGTTGACTAGTCAAATGGTTATTGTTTTATTGATTATTGATTTTTGGACATTTTGATTTAACAATACCAGATACAGGATGATGGGGTGCAAGCAAATTCAAGTTGACATGTCTAATGTAGCTTTGCCTATGAAATCTGTGGTCCTCTTATGTGATACACAAGAGCACTTACCAATGCCCTGTGCTCCTGCCTGCAGCTGCTGGTCCTATGTGGGCCGCCGTGGGGGGAAGCAGGTGCTGTCTCTGGACCGCAATGGATGTATTTACCACAACACTGTCCAGCACGAGCTCCTCCACGCTCTGGGCTTCAACCACGAGCAGACCCGCTCCGACAGGGACAATTACATCAGGGTGCTGTTGGAGAATGTGATATCTGGTAAGGAACTCACTGACTGACTCACTGTACCGACTAACTGGAACATAAGATCAAACAAATGAGAGACACTAACTTTGCCTCAGGTAATTGGCTCTGTGCAGGACAGCAAGCTCACTGTTGTTAGCACCACTAAAGTAGCCTACTTCCTGTCTAATTTGATCTGAGGTTTTAGCAAAATCAGACTAAAATAAAGAAAGAAAGAAAGATCAGGCAGTGGAATGTGAATTATGGGCAGATGTCCATAGTAACATGTTGAACACTTAAACACACTACACTACACTAACACTAACACTACATCCAGGGCACTTCTGTGTATATAAAGATGGATATTTTTGCATTAATATTTACTTTGAGCATAATCAATATTAAAATAGTTGAGTTAGGTATAGGTGAGCAAAAAACTGTTGTTGTGTCCTTAGGCAAGACACTTCACCCACATTGCCTAGTATGAAAGTGGTGTGAGCGTGAGTGATGGTGGTGGTTGGAGGGGCCGTCTGCCCCAGGGCAGCTGTGGCTACAGTAGTAGCTTACCACCACTGAGTGTGGAGTGACTGAATAATGAACTGTAAAGGGCTTTGGGGATCTTGAAAGGTGCTATATAAATGCTATCAATCAAAATCAAAATAAGTCAAACTGAGGTCATCTACATTTCAAAACAATAGGTATTTACATGACTTTATTTTTGCTGCATATTAGTTTTATATTTTAACTTTTATTAAAAGTAATCATTCACTGTGAGACACAGTGAGCTGGCTAATGTGCTGCTGTGCATATTACATAGTGTCTTATTGTTCTATGTGAGATTTGCTGATGCTGACATTTTAACATTTACTGCTAGATTTCATACAATATATAGTATGTTATATAAGTACAGATTCACGGTGAAACACAGTGAGCTTTTGTGGTTCAACATGAACCACAAACTGATTAATGTTATAGTTCATGTTAATGTTAATGTTATTCAGGCTCTCGTGTGCTCTCTGGTATTCTTCTGTCAGACCAATATAACTGTGGATGGTACATTTAAAAAGAGACATTTGGTGCACAAACTGGCCATGACACATTGGCAAACTGTGTGAGATTAGAGAATTTTCAATATCCCCAATAATCTTAATATCACCAATAATAATATTAGCACCAATACATTGGGTATTATTTTAAACATCATCACAGCAGTTGCACTTTAGTCCACTCATGAAATTATCTTTTTCACAGGAATGGAGCACAACTTCAGGAAGATCAACACACTGAACCAGGGCACTCCCTACGACTACGGCTCAGTCATGCAGTACTTCAGGTGAGAACAACACCAGCATACCCAGTCCTTCTCAAAGTATCTCCTCCATCTACAGTACACACAACTACTCCTGCTCACCTCTCCCTGTGTCCAGGACGGCTTTCTCCAAGAACGGCCAGCCCACCATGATCCCCATCCCTGACCCCAATGTGGAACTGGGCAACGCTCCGGAGATGAGCAGCAACGACATCAAGAGACTCAACACCCTGTACAAGTGCTGTGAGTGCTGACCACAAAACCAGGATACTTTATAATGGACTTCTTCACTCATAATGTGTTTTTGTGCTGCAGAGGGAGGACATCCAGGGCTGGTCAAAGCTTGAGAAAGAACATCACCGATTTCTGTGACTACTGGAGATGTGATCAAAGAAAATGTGGAACATTTCCCTGTAATTGTCGATTAAAGAGTCAAGACAATAGGCTTGTGTCAATTTTTGATAACTAGGGAAGTAACAGTATCAAATGAGAGTGTGTTTTAGTGTGTTGATGTTGTCCCAGACCATGAGTGCCTTGCACAGTGGGGGAGTTTCCTCGTAGACTAGTAGATTATACAGATAAACTGCATGTGCCCAATACCACCAGAAAGCATGAATCGATAAGAACAGCTGGATAAGTCACTCCCCCTCTGTTTGTGAGAGAAATCGATTAGTGGTCGCTCTATGGGTTTTGCAGCTCCTCAGAGCTCTGGCCAAGAAAACATTGTCCCATAGAACACAATACATTTATGTGAAATAAAACTGCCTGTGTTCGGCTGCAGGGCATCGACAGCTTCCATAAAGACCGGATTATGGAGAGATTCTGCTTTTACAATATGAACTATGCATTTTTAAACAGTCAAAGCACCTAAAAGTCATCTTTGTAAGAGTTAGCCTAGCCCCTCTCTGAGCCTGCACTAGCTCCACTAGCAGCTCTCGCTCTGATTGGCCAGAACTGCACGTTTCTGACGTCACATGTTTTGTGACGTAAGATCAGTATTCAGGAAGTAATATGGAAGTAAATATATTTTTTGACATGATGTGCAAAAGAGCAATGGCCACTGAAAGTGATACGGCACCATCTTGGATTCATCTTCCACATCTTCCAGATATTCCAGGCCAGAAACATGCACAACAAGCTAACACTCCAGACAAAGTCCCATGGATAGGACAGAAACGGACCTTTCCTGAATCCAAGTAGAAGAGCACATAGACTAGTACACACTCATGGACCACTATCAACCTACTGCACCACTGAGGATTACACCAGGGGTCTCCAACCTTTTTAATCCAGTGAGTTCCCTTTACAAAACAACACATGACAGAGAGCTACTCATTTTAGTGGTCACAAGAAACTGAGTAAATATAAGGGCCATGCCGAGCCTTAGATGAGGTACAGTCAGATGCCTATAAAAAATAAACCATTATCCATAGTAGGGCAAGTTAGGCATCAAAATACATGCATAAGGGTAACAGGCATTTAATTAATCAAATTAGACTTATTCAGCGCAAAACTTGTAATTCAAAAATTCCTTGGTGAGTTACTTGGAAGGGAGTGGAGAGCTGTAGCTCCTGAGGTGCACGTTGGAGACTCCTGGTTTAAACAGATTTAAGGCCACATGGTGAAAGAAAAGGAAGTACTACCATTTAATGCTGAAAATCACATTCTGTTTTCTAATATCATTATGGAATCAGTATTGAGTATCGAGTGTATTCCTTGGTATCAAAATTGAGTTTGAAATTTTAATACACTAATTGCTTATAATACAAAAGTAAAACAAACTTGTAATATTTCAAACACACGTATACACTTCTGTGATTCTTTTTATGGCCTATTCACTTTTAGCACCTCTGAAGGACTGCTGATATATTCTCTTTTTATTGTCACTGGGATATTCCAAAATCCCAGTTATGTTTGATTATCAAGAACTACAGAGAGAGCGCCCCCCTTCACACACACAAGCACACACACCCACACCCACACCACACCACACCCACCCACCCACACACACACACCACCCACCCACACACACACACACACCCACCCACCCACACACACCCACCACCCACCCACACACACACACACACACACACACACGCGCGCGCGCATGCTTTGTGCAAGTATCACAGCATACTGTTGTCCAGCTGGTCCTCCTCTCAGCGTGTATCTGCTCTCACAGATACTGCACTGTACACTGTATGTTATGGCCATTATATAAGTCAGTTGTTTTGAGCCATGGCAGAATTTCGGAATCAGCAATAAGAGGGTCAAACAGAGTCCACCAGTGGACAACTCTTATATTTTACATGGTCTACTGTGTTCCAAAGGTATTCCACACTTTCCTTATGCATTCTGAGCATCCTAATTATTCTTTTGTCAATAAAGACCTGAAGAGCAGTTTCTACCATACATCTGTACTGGGGCAAGACACATTTTGCTTAGAACTATGTACTGAAATTTAGATAGGTCAGTTGTCTTGAAGCATGGTAGACTTTTATGAATAAGCACAATTTTGAGCAATGAGGAGGTCAGAGCCCAGTAGTGGACAACTCTTACACTGTTGCTACTAGGGCAGCAGGACAAATGAATTGAAACTGAAACCTTAATGGTTGCAAATCTTGAGACAGCAGGGAGGGTATGGTTTCTTCTGCAATGGCAAACATCAAAATATCTAGTCTTATTCTGTGTAAAAGCTGTTAACACTGCTGTTATGAATAGCAAATAATTCTTGGATTACTTTTAAATCAAGATTTTCGTCTCCGCTCAAATAAATGTATTTGAAACCTGCACACAGAATCTTCCTGTTACAGCATCAGTCACAGGTTATAGATCACAATGCTCACATCACATTTAGACATTGTTTTCCTTTGTTTTAATTACATTGTCTTACTGTACGTAGATGTGAGTCTGGTCACTGGTGAACCTCTCCATTTTCAGATGGGTGTGACTGACATTTAGACAGTCACGGAGACACATGTCTTCACTCTGTCTTCAATGAAAACAAATAAAGGGGAAAATATCACAGAGGCTGAAAACATAGCAAATTTCTGCAGAATTAATGAGTGAAACCCTGAACTCTGTTCAACTGAGGTGAGATACATTAGATTTTATTTGTAAATGGTAAGTGACCAATGACCTCATTCATTTCACATGCATCACTGGGAAAAAAACCCAAAACAAATACGATTGGAGAATCATGTCTGACAGGGTTAAGATGGTCTTGACTGAGTGGGGACCACAACAAATTCAACTTTAAATGTAAAGTAATTCTGCACTGAAATAAATGGATTGTGATTAAAAGGAAATGCCTAATAACATTTGGATCACTTTCCCCAAATTACCTGTTATAAATGACTATAAACTCAGTTACTGTTAAAATACTGTAGTGCACTGCCTATAAGAAAGGTTTAACAACAAGAATTTTGTCTACAGCAATTGTTTTAGACGGGAGGACAGCAGCCCAAACCAAATATGGTATATATATGATATTGTGTCATAAATGTTCAGATATTTCCAGTTGCACCTGCTACTACCACTAACTAATCAAGCAAATATTGTGAATATTTTCATTGCATGTTTTCAAATCTACATTCAGTTTACACTGTAGATATTGTACATGTTTACTTTTATTTAACAAGTCTACTATACAATTAGCTTTATATGAGGACATTTTGTTCTTCATGGAGGACATTCTATTACTTACATAATTTCAGACATTCTGATTTTTACTGTCTTAAAATATGAAAAACAGAGCAAGTTCATTTTAAACAGTTTGCAGTGGTTCAGAATTATTCCTCACTTATCTTATGGATTCAGAGCACCCTAAGTTTTCACCACAATGGGCTTATAAGTGCTTTTCAAAATTCTCAGAAACCCGAGAAGACTTTTGTTGTCACGATAAAACTAACAACAAATAGCATGCTAAACCACACTTCCTGATTATAAAGCATTTTATTGACAGAAGGCTTATTTTGACCTTCAGAGCTTCTTATACAATATGTCTGTACTGGGATAAGATACATGTTGCTTAAATACATGGGAAAGTTTGCATAATGATTTATGTCTACAAATTTTCCCTTCACAAATGCTCTTATACTTTATGCTCTTATACTTTCAAACCTTTTGGCACATAAGCTGTACACAGAATTGTACGTCACCTTTTGTGACCTTCTCAAAAGTGCTAACTCTTGAAAAAGTTAAGCGTTCAGCCAAGTGCATTTTCTATAGGTTTTTCCCAGCAGTTATCTGCTGTATATTCATGACCTCCACAAAGCAGGAGAGAGTCAGTATAAAAAGGCTCAGGCTCTGAGCTCAGTGTGTGTGGGTTAGGATCTTATGGTAAGCTCTTGTACCTCATTAAGGGCCAGTCCAGAGTTTTGCTCTTCAGCTCAATAGAACATCTTGTCTCCACAGGTCTCCAGGATGTCTCCTTCCAGGTTCTCCGTGCTGGCTCTGCTGCTGCTCTCGGCATACTGCTGGGCTGAGGAGGTACACTCTACATTAGGCTGATTCTTAATATACTTAGTCCAAAAACTGAATTTTAACATTTTCATTTTCTATTGTTATTCTCACCCTGCTATCCAATAAACAGTCAGGTAAGATTTCAGTCCACTAATATATACATTTAAAAAATCTGAATAATATAAACTTTCTTTTTTCTATAGACCTTTCTGTGTCTGAAATCATTGAGAACGCCAACAAAAACATTGGTAAGACCGTACTTATGTGACTTTTATGAAGTGTTTCACAGATTCAGCTCAGTGTGGGCTGTGGTGGTGACATCGGCCATCAGGCCTGTAGTCAGCTAAACAAATTCTTGTGTTATTGTGGCTCCAGTGCGTCGTGAAGGTGAGCCCATGCTGATCGAGGGAGACATCGCCATCGACAACGAGGCTGAGAGGAACGCTGACCCCTGCACCTCCAGAGGCTGCAAGTGGGGAAAGAACACTGATGGAAAGGTTTACATTCCCTACTACATCGCCAACCACTTCTGTAAGAAACAACACTACACACCCATCATTGACCTGCCGGCAAATGCCACAATCAACCGATGTGTCTGTGTCCTTTCAGCTTCCAGGGAAAAGTCCATCATCACCCGTGGTCTGGAGTCTTTCTCCTCCTTCTCCTGCATCCGCTTCAGACCTAGCAGAAGCTCTGACCGTGACTGGCTGAGCATCGAGTCCAGAGACGGGTAAAGTCGAATAAGAATTTGTGGAATACTAACGTCAAATTCAGTCTCTGTCACAGCTGTTTGTGTCTTGTGTCAGAGTTAGTAAAAGTCAGCTTTTTTCCTGCCTGCAGCTGCTGGTCGTACGTGGGTCGCCGTGGAGGAAAGCAGACTGTGTCTCTGAACCGTGGAGGATGTCTGTACCACAACACTGTCCAGCATGAACTGCTCCACGCTCTGGGCTTCAACCACGAGCAGACCCGCTCTGACAGGGACAACCACATCAGGGTGCTGCTGGAGAACGTGGTGTCTGGTGAGACAGGCCACAAATACATTTAATGACAAATCATGGGGTATAGGTTAAAACATTATAGGAACTCAACAGTAAATTTCCCATTCATTTCTCTCCTAGACTTTTGGGGAAAAAATAATAACAATAATAATGACCTACTACTACTACTACTGATAATAATAATAATCATCATCATCATAATCATAATCATAATAAAGGTTGAAAGCTCATGCCTTATCAGCTCTGTTGTAATTAATGAACAAAAGACCTAAAACTTATTTAAAATCTGTTTTCTTAATAAACTGCTAAGTTATTAAAAGATTTGGCCAAATCCTGAGTTTTAAATGCACCTTTTGGACTTGAATCAACTGTATTATGAATATTAACACATAGCTGGTCAGCCTCTGCGATGCCTTTGAACTCATAATGTGATTTTTTTTTTTTTAAGTCGATGGGAAAAATGAGCAGGACTGTTGAGTTCCATAGGAAGACAGAAGTTGATGACTGTCCAGAGATTTGGTTATTCTATGACTTCATCTAATCTAACTCACAGGAATGGAGCACAACTTCAGGAAGATCGCCACTCTGAACCAGGGCACTCCCTACGACTACGGCTCTGTCATGCAGTACTTCAGGTGAGAACAGCACCAGCCATTCTCCATGTACACTATAGACTTCTCCATACAAAAAATATGTAGTAACAACTAAGTCTCAAGTCCCTATTTAGTCAGAGGAACCACCCAGTCTCCCTCCCTCATGTTCATGCAGGTGAAAAGTGGGTCTAACTGGCCACTTACTTTTTAGTTACTGCATCCAAAGAATTTCTGTGGATCAAATTTCCCAACAAAGACAGTGGTGTATATGTAAAAAACGTACCAGGAACTGAAAAGGGTTCCTCCATCCATCCATCCATCCATCCATTTTCTTCTGCTTATCTGGGGCCGGGTCAGGAAAAGGCTTCTTACAGAGTGAAAACCCTTATCTGATTGATTCTACTCTTCTTCCCATGGCCAGAACTGCTTTCTCCAAGAACGGTAAGCCCACCATGATCCCCATCCCCAATGCCAACGTGAGCCTGGGCAATGCCAGGGAGATGAGCTCCAATGACAAGAAGAGGCTCAACTCTCTGTACCAGTGCTGTGAGTGTCACCCACACAATCAGATGGTTCATACTTTAGATCTCTCTCAACTCATGAAGTATTTTTGTGTCGCAGAAGGATCGAGGTCTGGTGTAATCTGGAGACAGAAGATCGCTGCTCACTGTGATCCTGGAGAGGTCATAAATAAACATGATGTGAAATGTTAACCTGGTGTCTTTTACTTTACAATCCAGTAAAGTCATTCAGTTGATTAACTGATCTGTGGTGTCTTGGTCAACTAAAAAGTGTATTAGTTGAATAATCATTTTATTTAAATTACAATGATTTACATGCAGAAAGGAGAAGTGAGTGAAAGAGTGACTTATCATAAGATTTGGTCATTTTTGGTAGTCATATGTAAAAAGACAAAATTGTTGTTTTTGCATGAACTCTGGTGCAGGTGTCTTGCGAGTGAGAGCAGATTATATCAGATACATGTTGAGATCTTTCATTGTTTTGAGTGTTTTTAGTCGACCACTTGATCATCAGAACATGTCTTAAGTCGACAAATTATTTCTTAAGTA
This sequence comes from Boleophthalmus pectinirostris, assembly GCF_026225935.1. NCBI lineage: Eukaryota > Metazoa > Chordata > Actinopteri > Gobiiformes > Gobiidae > Boleophthalmus > Boleophthalmus pectinirostris. Next base: position 481,497 of record NW_026571140.1, on the reverse strand, counting down.
GAATACAGCACTATTGATATGTTCTCTTCCAATCAATGTGATAATTCAGCACTTAAAAGTAACATTTTTACAATCCATTTACTTATTTTGCACTATACTTTGTTTTGATGTATTGTCATTTTCTCCGGTGTCATCCACCTCTAAACGAACAATCAATCAATCAAACTTTATTTATAAAGCGCTTTTCGTGAAAAAATGTAACACAAAGTGCTTTACAGTGATTAAAAACAATCCCACATTATCATCCACCCACCAACCCAACCCCCACAGCTGCCCGACCCCACACAACCAAACAACCCAGACACGCACACACACGCACGCACACGCATGCACACACACGCATGCACACGCATGCACACACATGCACACACTCACGCACACACACGCACACACTAACATGGTAAAATACATAAAATTACCTATAGTAAAAAGTGAGGCTGAATACAGGCGAACCAGTTGAGAAAGCACCATCAGAGGAGCCGTCTACACCAGGAGCAGAGAGACGTCCACCACCACCAGGAACCGCCACAGGAGCCAGGGGAGAGATGAAGCCTAAGCACCAACCCTCCACCAGGAGCCCACAGGACAGACCCCGACAGCCACAGCCGACCTCTGCTCCTGATGCAGAGGCTCCTACAGAGGAAACACTGAAAATCCTAAAAATATGCGTTAAATAAATATAATAAAATGTGTACAATAGAAACAAGTAAAAGTATAAGATTTTAATCAAAAGCTAAGCTAAAAAGGTGGGTCTTGAGCCTGCTCTTAAAAACATGAACGTTCTCTGCAGCCCTGAGCTCCTCCGGCAGGCAGTTCCATAGACGGGGGGGATAATACTGAAAAGACGCCTCTCCGTGAGTGTGTGTCCTGACTTTGGGAATGACCAGGAGCTGCTGCCGGAGGAGCGCAGGGTCCGCGAGGGTTTGTAGGGTAAAAGCAGTTCTGAAAGATAAGCAGGCCCAAGACCATTAAGACATTTAAAAACCAGTAAAAGAACTTTAAAATCAATCCTGAAACTCACAGGGAGCCAATGCAGTGATTTTAAAACCGATGTAATGTGGGTAACCATATTCAACACATTACTGAAATACTGAAGGAACAATGCTTTCTTTCAAATGTAGATGCATATGTGAAATGGCTAAACAAAAACAAGTGCAGTTCAGAAGACTGAGTGAGAGTGGGTGTTTCCTCCTCTGAGCTTACATATGGGGACTGTCCAACACTGATAACAACAGACCCTCATGTGACATCACAATACTCTATAAATACTATACTTGTGTTAGAAAACAGGTCAGAATTCTATGGGGAAGTCTGATGAAGTCAGGGTCTTGTTCACGAGTGAGGGGAGGATGAAGGGTGAGATTGACAGGCGGGTGGGTGCAGTGTTGGCAGTGATGTGGTCACTGTATCAGACCTTTGTGGTGAAGAGGGACCTGAGCCGAAAGGCAAAACTCTCGATTGCGAATACAAGCGGTCAAAATGAGTTTGCTCTGCAGGGTGGCTGGGTGCTCCTTTAGAGATAGGATGAGGAGCTCAGTCACAGGGGAGAAGCTCGGAGTAGAGCCGCTGCTCCTCCACGTTGAGAGGAGCAGCTGAGGTGACTTGGGCATCTATTCTGGATGCCTCCTGGGCACCTCCCTCGGGAGGTGTTCCAGGCATGTCCCACTGGGAGGAGGCCCTGGGGAAGAACCAGGACACGCTGGAGGGACTATGTCTCTCGGCTGGCCTAGAAATGTCTTGGGATCTCCCCGGAGGAGCTGGAGGACGTGTCTGGGGTGAAGGAAGTCTGGGAGTCCCTGCTTTAGACTGCTGCCCCTGCGACCTAGGCCCAGATAAGCAGAAGAAAATGGATGGATGGATGGAGTTTACTCAAGTGTCAGATTGCAGTTTTATTTAGCAGGTTTAAGATCTGTGAAATTACATGGCTTATCCACATGAAACAAAAGCTGACACAAAGCTCAATGTCTTTTAATGAATTCATTTTATTTATGTATTTATTTCAAACAGCGGTTTTCATCGCTGCGGTCTCACTTACATTATACTATTACAGGGTATTCGCGAAGGCCCGGAAGATCATAATATGATCCCGCCCATAACTGAATGAAATATGATTGGCTCAGACAACTGTCAGTCTCAAACTGATACCCAGACTAACTCGTACGGACCTTTGTTCCAGCCACCAAAGGCCCTTCTTTAGTTCAGTGCTGCAGAAGGAGTCACTGATTTACTCAGATACCATTGGAAGAAAAACTGATTGGTCCATTTCCATTCCATTATATTAACTCTTTGTTTCCCAAGAAATATCAGTCCAAGTTTATAAAAATGATCTAGAAATTATTACTAGTGTAGTGTTTATTCCTCACTGATTAAGAAAATATTGAAAAAATATATTAGTAGTGCAAAAATTAATTCAGTATTTTTTCTTGAGCCTTCAGAATACCTTGAAGGCTCTGAGGTTCCCCTCTGAAAGAAATACTGTTAGTCTGGCTCTTTCATTTACATTTCCAATAAAAGTGCACTTTACTCTACTTTTTAATTCATTAATTTATATATATGTGTGTGTGTTTGTGTGTGTGTGTGTGTGTGTGTGCGCGTGCGTGTTCCTGATATTGCCATTGCTTGGTATTGCGATGTCAGTCCTAATTATTCACTATAGTGGGCTTATAAGTGCTTTTCTAACAGTAACTAGCATGCCAAACCACACTTCCTGATTGTAAAACATTTTATTGACAGCATGTAGCTGACTTATTTTGATCTTCAGAGCTGCTTATACAATACATCTGTACTGGGACAAGACACATTTTACTTAAACACATGGGAAAAATCTGATACAGGGCCTTTAGGCCTCAAGTCTGGTTTTGAAATGAAGTTTGTACAATGATTTATGTCTACAAATTTTCCCTTCACAAATGCTCTTATGATACATAGTCAAATAGTACTTAGTAATAGTAGTAATATTAGTAGTAGTTTGGCAGATAAGCTGTACACAGAATTGTACGTCACCTTCTGTGACCTTCTCAAAAGTGCTAACTCTTGAAAAAGTTAAGCGTTCAGCCAGGTGCATTTTCTATAGGTTTTTCCCAGCAGTTATCTGCTGTATATTCATGACCTCCACAAAGCAGGAGAGAGTCAGTATAAAAAGGCTCAGGCTCTGAGCTCAGTGTGTGTGGGTTAGGATCTTATGGTAAGCTTTTGTACCTCATTAAGGGCCAGTCCAGAGTTTTGCTCTTCAGCTCAATAGAACATCTTGTCTCCACAGGTCTCCAGGATGTCTCCTTCCAGGTTCTCCGTGCTGGCTCTGCTGCTGCTCTCGGCATACTGCTGGGCTGAGGAGGTACACTCTACATTAGGCTGATTCTTAATATACTTAGTCCAAAAACTGAATTTTAACATTTTCATTTTCTATTGTTATTCTCACCCTGCTATCCAATAAACAGTCAGGTAAGATTTCAGTCCACTAATATATACATTAAAAAAATCTGAATAATATAAACTTTCTTTTTTCTATAGACCTTTCTGTGTCTGAAATCATTGAGAACGCCAACAAAAACATTGGTAAGACTTTACTTATATTATGTGACTTTTATGAAGTGTTTCAGAGATTCAGCTCAGTGTGGGCTGTGGTGGTGACATCGGCCATCAGCTAAACAAATTATTTTGGACTAAAGACGTGCTGCCGGTCGATTACCGTAGCAAAAGCTCTAAAAAATAAATATAAAATAATAAATAAATAAATATAAAATAATATAAAATATTACTAGTACATATCTTCATGTATCTGACCAATCTCCAGTCACAAGACTACACCTGCAGGGGGAGTTCATGCAAAAAATTCTATTTATGCTAGAAAAAAGCACTAAAAGTACTTATATTTATATAAAGACAGATTCAATTTATGAATCATGAGTTTAATCTGACTTTTACATTTAAATACCAAAAAAAAGCTACTCTTGAGCTCGCTCGCTCGCTCCTTTCTGCTGTAGCCTCATAGATTAATAGATAAATAGACAAATAGACAAATAGATATTAAATAAATAATTTATTTATCCTGAAGAAAATGATATAATTCTATATAAATGATAAATGACAAATAGATATTTCTCCACTGACCGATTCATCGATACAGGCCAGCCTTATTTATTTTACATATTTCTATATTTTGTCTATTATTTGTCCAGTACAGTAAATGTAACTTGTTTCAAACATGTAATCTTTAAAAGGCCCATATTACACTATTTTATGACCTATGCTGTAAGTTCTTCTCTCAAAGTGAAAACACTCTGTTCCACCTTGTGATATCATGTGGTAATACAATGCTCCACTGTGTTTTTAAACTTCATACACTTTCACTACAGTCATTTGTATAATTTCAGCCCTGGAATTGCCAGTCTCTATTAAATAAAAAGGACTGACAGAAACTTCAGTTAAACTTTCACTGATGGCCCGTTCTCTAGTGGTCATATGGCGGTTTGTTGTTAAGGGGAAACACTGGCTGTATTGATCAGAACTCCAGATTTGAACATTGTGTTATTGTGGCTCCAGTGCGCCGTGAAGGTGAGCCCATGCTGATCGAGGGAGACATCGCCATCGACAACGAGGCTGAGAGGAACGCTGACCCCTGCACCTCCAGAGGCTGCAAGTGGGGAAAGTACACTGATGGAAAGGTTTACATTCCCTACTACATCGCCAACCACTTCTGTAAGAAACAACACTACACACCCATCATTGACCTGCCGGCAAATGCCACAATCAACCGATGTGTCTGTGTCCTTTCAGCTTCCAGGGAAAAGTCCATCATCACCCGTGGTCTGGAGTCTTTCTCCTCCTTCTCCTGCATCCGCTTCAGACCTAGCAGAAGCTCTGACCGTGACTGGCTGAGCATCGAGTCCAGAGACGGGTAAAGCCACTCCTTCACTTAGACAGCATTATAAGGGTAGGGTTTTGCTCAATGCTTTTGTCCCCTCTGGACTGGGAGATTTTCACCTTTAAGGGCAGCATAATGAAACAGAGTGAAGGACCACAGACTAGAGCACAATAAAGTGAATCATTCAAATGTTGCTGTAAGTTTGTACTAAGCTACCACACATTTATTAAGGATTTATGGAATACTAATGCTCAGTCTGTATCACAGCTGTTTGTATCTCCACTGTGACAGGTGATGCCATCATGCCAGATTTATAGGGCAGATCTGTGCAAGCCAACCAATTAATTGCCCTTCCACTGTTAAAAACAATGCTTGGTGTTTGTAATTGTCCCTATTATAATCAGACAGCAGGACATAGTTAGATTTGCAAACTAAACTTTTCACACAAATCAGACTTGTGTCAGAGTTAGTAAAAGTAAACTTTTTTCCTGCCTGCAGCTGCTGGTCGTACGTGGGTCGCCGTGGAGGAAAGCAGACTGTGTCTCTGAACCGTGGAGGATGTCTGTACCACAACACTGTCCAGCATGAACTGCTCCACGCTCTGGGCTTCAACCACGAGCAGACCCGCTCTGACAGGGACAACCACATCAGGGTGCTGCTGGAGAACGTGGTGTCTGGTGAGACAGGCCAGAAATACATTTAATGACAAATCAAAGGTTAAAACATTATAGGAACTCAGTGGAGCTCAACAGCCTGACCCCCTGGTTCGGGAAGTCAATTTCCCATTCATTTTTCTCATAGACTTTTCAAAAAAAAAAAAAGTTGAAAGCTCTTGGCTGATTGTGCTAATGATCTAAAATGGGTTCAAGATCTGCCTTTGAAAATTTAAAAACTGCTAAGTTATTTAAAGATTTGGCCAAATCAACTGTATTATGAATATTAGCACAAAGCTGGTTAGCCTCTGTGATGCCTTTGAACTATTAATATGTGAATTTTTTGTAAAGTCTATGGGAAAAAAATATGGAAAATGGAGTATGGTGGACTGCAAAATGAGCAGGACTGTTGAGTTCCATAGGGGTCTTCACTTTCACAGGAATGGAGCACAATTTCAATAAGATCGCCACTCTGAACCAGGGCACTCCCTACGACTACGGCTCTGTCATGCAGTACTTCAGGTGAGAACAGCACCAGCCATTCTCCATGTACACTATAGGCTTCTCCATACAAAAAATATGTAGTAACAACTAAGTCTCAAGTCCCGTCAGAGGATTACTTTTTACTTATGGAATCCAAAGAATTTCTGTGGATCAACTTTTCCAATAAAGACAGTGGTGTACATGTAAATATATTCTTGTCTTCTTCCCATGGCCAGAACTGCTTTCTCCAAGAACGGTAAGCCCACCATGATCCCCATCCCCAATGCCAACGTGAATCTGGGCAATGCCAGGGAGATGAGCTCCAATGACAAGAAGAGGCTCAACTCTCTGTACCAGTGCTGTGAGTGTCACCCACACAATCAGATGGTTCATACTTTAGATCTCTCTCAACTCATGAAGTATTTTTGTGTCGCAGAAGGATCGAGGTCTGGTGTAATCTGGAGACAGAAGATCGCTGCTCACTGTGATCCTGGAGAGGTCATAAATAAACATGATGTGAAATGTTAACCTGGTGTCTTTTACTTTACAATCCAGTAAAGTCATTCAGTTGATGAACTGATCTATGGCATCTTAGTCAACTAAAAAGTGTATTAGTTGAATAATCATTTTTTTAGATTACAATGATTTACATGCAGAAAGGAGAAGTGAGTGAAAGAGTGACTTATCATAAGAGTTATCATAAGATTAGAAACTGGTCCACCCAAAGGACAAAATACCGAGCCATAAACAAAGCAATGTGGTCTACTGCATTCAGTGCAGTGAAGACTGCATTGAGCACTTCATTGGAGAAACTAAACAAGTCACTTCACAAGAGGATGAACCAACACAGACGACAGAGCAACAGTGGACCTCAGTCTGCTGTACATCTCCACTTAAAAGCCATGGGCCACTCATTTGAGGACAACAAGGTACAGATTTTAGCCAGAAAAAAGAAGTGGTTTGAGAGGGGAGTGAAAGAAGCCATTTTTGTTAAAAAAGAAAATCCTTCTCTAAACAGAAATGGAGGCCTCAGACACCATCTATCTCCTATTCACAACTCCATCCTCAAACCTAAAACAAAACATACAAGAGAACAGGTGTACCAGGTCAGGTCCAGAGGTGTGGAAGCTCCATTATGGCCATGAATTGTTATGCTAATTAAACCCCACAACCTGTACAGGTCAACAGGCCAAACTGTAAACAAATGTGTGTGTTAGTTTCAGTGTAGTTAGCTCCTCTCTGCAGACAGATATAAGGAAGTGTCCACCAGCGTCTGACCAGAACTGAAGAAGCAGCTTGGATGAGCCGAGAAACGTCTTCAACCATACTAACTTTTGTCCAGTCGACAAACTGAATTTTCTCCTCTCCATGGATTCTACCTGGACGACTGAGGGATTCACACTCTCACATACATATATTCTCCTCTCACATACATATATTCTCACTTTCATCCAAACATTCTCTTCTATGGAGTAAGAAAGCTTTCAGAAATATTTGTGCGCACAGAATAGAAATCCGTGCATATTTGGCTGTAGTTGCTCATAAAATAAATATTTGTAAACTCTCAAATGAGTCCAGTCGTACATAAGATAGATTGTGTGTATTTTATCCATCAGAATATGAATTGAAAAGTTATGACATCAAGAATTACAATCACGAAATGAAAATTTACGATCACTCTTTCATCTGTACGAATACAAATTCACAGACGGGACTTTACTGTCAAAAATACGTCATCACTTCACTGACATTATTTATCAAGCAAAAGAAACATCAATCAAGATCAAGACTGTGCATGTTTAAGTTATAGCACAGAGTCAAAATGGAGTAATGGCACAAGAAGGATCTACAACAGCGACCAACAAGTGGTCTTGTCTTGCCACATTGAATTTGGGAACTGAACGCTGCTGTGTAATATTGTGTAGAAACACCTCCTCTGAACGGGAAATTGCACCTGTATCTTAGATAACATAGTGGAGCCAGTTGGCGAACATCAGCCGTAACGTTATTCCAGGGCTAATTAGCAAATATCTGCGTTCTCTGTATGTTTAGATTAAAACATTCATGGCTACAGCCACAGCGAGCATCAGTCAGTCTTAACCTTCATCTCAGCTGCATTTCTCACATGAAATGTGACCAAAAGTTCCTCGGGAAATGTCCCAGTTTACACCAAGCACTACCACACTGTCCTGGTTACAGACAGTGGGTTATATATGAATTATAATGGGTTATAATGAACTAGCAAATCCATCCACGCCACAACACGGTGATGTTATACTCACAGGTAAATATACATAGCAAGGTGTTGCCTGTAAACATGAACATTAATTAATGCTGGGAGCTGCATTAAACTGTAATGTGTAACATTTCATTGGCTGTGACATCTGTAACCAGGACAGTTTGGTAATGTTTGACTTGTGCCATTACTCCATTTTGACTCTCTGCTATAACTTAAACATGCACAGTCTTGATCTTGATTGATGTTTCTTCTGCTTGATAAATAATGTCCGTGAAGTGATGACGTATTTTTGACAGTAAAGTCCCGTCTGTGAATTTGTATTCATGAGTGATCGTAAATTTTCATTTCGTGATTGTAATTCTTGACGTCATAACTTTTCAGTTCATATTCTGATGGATAAAATACACACAATCTATCTTATGTACGACTGGACTCATTTGAGAGTTTACAAATATTTATTTTATGCGCAACTACAGCCAAATATGCACGGATTTCTATTATATGCGCACAAATATTTTTGAAAGTTTTCTTACTCCGTACTCTCACATACATACATTCTTCTCTCACATACATATATTCTTACTCTCATACATGTATTCTCACTCTCACATACATATTTATTACTGTCATATACCTATATTTTCCTTTCATATATACAGAGAATATGTGCATGTGAAAGAAGAATGTATGTATGTGAGAAAAAGTATAGTGAAAATGGAAGCAGTATAGTGGACATGGAAGGCCAGGCATTTATCAAGCTGTGATTGGCTGAAAATGTCCCGATCCACATGTGTTGATGACACAAATTGTAACTCATACAGTATTATGGAGGAACGCGAGATGACACACCAAAGCCATGTCCCAATTCAAGGGCTGCAGACTTCGTTGGCTTTCTGCCACATACATCACAACCGGCGCAACAAGGCCTATTCCATTTTATGCAGCCCACAAATGCAACCTGCGTTTCCACGGAGATGAGCCGTCTGGAAAGAGGTAAAAACATGTGAGTACACACTTTTTTTGAGCAAAAAGTTTGGCTAGTAATCCAGACTCACTGTGGAGGAAGTCCAGACACACTGAGGAGTAGATCCAGACTGCAGACCTGTGGGGCCTCTGGTTGCATCAGGCCTCCCTCCTGCGCAGGCTGTCCGCTGCTGTCCCTATGTGTCCTAATATTGATGTGTCCATGGAGTTTAGCTTTAATGTCTAATTTCCTGCAAAGTAAAATAGTAAAACGTTTCTTTTCATCTTAGCTGAGGAGCACCTAAACAGCTTTATCACTGAGCAAGTGTGCCATAATAAATTGTCTCGCCTTGTGGCCTTGTATGACCTTAACAAGTGTATGAGACAAAACTGAAAACATATCATTTGTTCATGATACAAGACAAGATGAATGCTTGTAAAAATGATAGTAAAATGAAAGGAAAACAATGTAGTTCTTTCATTAAATCTGTAGTGAACTCCACTTGGGACTGATAAAAATGTGCCCACACATAACAAGCCTGTTTTCTTCTGTTTCTCTGTCGTTCTGTGGTGATGAACAGACAGACCGACAAACTCCTCGCTCTGCACGAGCTGCCTCAGCGCTCACGACACAAGACACACCAAATGACACAGTGTATCAGTCATACAGCTGTTTTTACTGACCTATTAATGCATTGTATGTGTGTAATGGGTTCAGTGTTTGACTATTCACATTACAATAAAGTATTTACAGAACTTCCTTTGATTGTATAGACCATCTCTTCTCAAAGGAAATATGTCTTTCTTTCTAAACTGACTTAAATGTAACCCCATATCTTAATTAATAATGCATAGCTCATCACAGTTTTTGTTACTTTAAGGTAATTTAGCCTATTTTAGAAGTATCCCAGAAATATAGCTGTTTTGTTTTGCAGTTAAACATACATTTTAGTTTTTTGGCTATACAATTTGGATGAGAATTATTAGAATAACTTGGTCTCAAAATCCTACAGTTTAATTACCTGTACGTAATCTTTGTTGTTGATTATATATATATATATATATACATATATATATATATATATATATATATATATATAATATATATATATATATATATTATATATATATATATAGTAGTAGTTTTATATAGTATATATATACACTTTCTCTCACATTATGTGACGTGCGGTGTGGTTCATGACTAGTGAAGCACTGACTCTTTTTTACAAATGGAAATTAACCCCAAATGGAAATTAACCCAAAAGAGCACTATAAACAGCATCTTTATACAAACATGATGCATTTTGTATTAAAGGGCAAATTTATTTCAATTAAGCCTATTTTAACCTAAAATAATCCAAGTTTATCTTACCTTTACTTGAAGATCAAATCCATGGACAAAAATGTCAGTAACTTTGTTGTAGAAGTCCTCCTTATTGTCCTTCAGTTTCAACAGTCTCTCTGACTCGATGGAGATCATCGCCAGGGATGAAAGACATCCTTGACCAGTCCTGTTCCGACTTTATGTTTTAATTATTTTAATGCTGAGAAGGATCTCTCCACAGAAGCTGTTGTCGCTGGTATTGTGAGCACTAACTGGAGTAGTTGCTTCAGGGACAGTCTGGATGAGGTCGTTCTGGGCCAAAAAGCTGAGAAGTTGTCCAGGAGACTTGCTTTCATTCCTCACCGTTTGGGAGCTATACAGCCCGATTAGATCCACCTTTAGTCTCACAAAGTGAAAAAACCTTGCATATTTTGACAAGCTCTACAGTTTTGTGTCATCAAAATGTTGTGACATTTCACTAAATTTTGTGCAATCCAATAAACCAAGGAAAGCTGGCTCACCAAAATTTTCAAACCTGATCACTGATGTTGTCAAAAATATTACAGAACACTTGCCTATGTTCATCTCTGACTGACTCTCATCCTGTGTTTGTCAGACCAAGTTCGCCACATTTCTGCTCAAATTGGTCATAAAAATGATCAAAATCCTGTCTTTTGAGTTCTAGAGCCCAGAGTGTGTCACGGATACCCCCACAACAATACTGCATATCCAACACTTTGTTTTGCAGTACTCTAAAAAGTGAGTCTGTTTCACTGAAAATGTCCTCATATGTCATAAGTAAGAAGACAGCCACCGATCGTATCCTGTTGCCATCATCAAAGTCGCATTATCCCAGTTGTCAGGATTTTCCTCCATGATGTGGAATACAGCACGCAGATCATTTTGGTACATGCTTATTGTCTGGACCAGCCTGGAGTTAGAGCTCCATCTTGTAGGTGCTGCTCTGGGTGCATGCACTTGATGGACTTGTTCAAAAATGCCCCTAGTCCCTCAACTGTTTTAAAAACCACTCGACATTCAGAGATGCATTTTGCTGAATGCATTAGTACAAGGTTTAACTTGTGTGCGTAACAGTGGGTGAACATGGCTTCAGGAACCTTTTCTTTTATTTTAGCCTGCACCCCATTAAGGTCTGATGCCATTACAGCAGCCCCATCATATGTCTGGGCTACAAGCTTTTCAACACAGGTGGATTTCTCCAACACACTATAATATACTCGGCTATAGCAGGGGCTCGTCTACCTGCACTCACGTCGTCAAAACCCAAAAACGCCTCCTTCACTTCACAATCTGCTTCAGTTTTTGCATAGCGCAAAATGACAGAGATCTGAGCTTTATTTGCAGTGTTGGGGAGTAACAGATTACATGTACCAGAGTTACATAATCAGAGTACAAATGATGAGTAACTGTATTCAGTTACAGTTACTGTTTCAGTGAGTGGTAATTGGATTACAGTTACTTTGTTGAAATAAATGGATTACATGGTGGTATTTTCCAGTTTTCACATTTTGGACTATATTCCTTTTTTTTTTTTTTTCCTTTTTTTGTTTTTAACCAAGTCTAAACCAGGACTTATTCAGGATTGAACCAGGACTGAACCCAGGTCTAAACCAGGACTAAAACCAGGTCTAAATCAGGACTAAAACCAGGTCTAAACCAGGTCTAAACCAGGACTAAAACCAGGTCTAAACCAGGTCTAAACCAGGACTAAACCATGTCTAAACCAGGTCTAAACTAGATCTAAACTAGATCTAAACCAGGACTAAACCAGGTCTAAAACAGGATTTAACAGGACGAAACCATGCCGTGCGGGCCCTGTTTCCTCCTCTTCTATCAATAATATTTTTAATTTGGTAAAGTAAAGTTTGGGCTTTTTATTTTCTTTTAGCAGACAAAACATCTTATGTGAAGATTTCCTCGTCTTTCCTTCTCTACAGCAAATCAAGTAATCCAAAGTATTCAGATTACATTACTCACTTTAAGTAACTTAATGGATTACGTTACAAACTACATTTTAGGGTATGCAATCTGTAATTTGTAGGGGAATACATTTTTAAAGTAACCTTCCCAACACTGTTTATTTGTCACATCACTTGTGTCGTCTACTTCTACTGCTACAAATGAGGCTGCGTTAATTTATTTTCTAATATAATTTCTGATGACATCGCTGACTGCTTCAATAAGATCATTTTGTATTCTATTTGACGAGCCAGAAAACACAGTGGATGTAGTCAATTGTTTCGCTAGCCTCTCGTCTTTCTCCGCAAAAGCCTATAATATTTCCCATGGTTAGCGCTGCCTGCGCTCTCGTCATTGCCACGAAATTCTAGCTGCTGCTTAGCGAGGAAACAGGATGCGTTAATGAGGTCTTTTCAAATTTCTCTGTTCTCTTTTACCTTTGCGTTGTGTAGGCTAATGTTGAGTCTCCGCTGTTCATCCAAGGCCAAGTCTATCCTTGAAACCTCAAAAGTTTTCAAAGCGATCTGACTTTGAATGTGAGTGGCTGATCGCTCATGCTTGCTGAGGCTTCTAGGCAAGGCTTCTTCATGTCACAATATCCAGTTTGAGTCCATACATTGTCATTAATTGAAAACAAAAGACAAGGAAAACAGAAAAGGCGGTTTCTCATAGGACATCCACACAGCCAGTTTTTTCGAGCGCACCACTCCGTTTGAAAACTCCGAGTAATGTTCTTTGCCGTAGTCTGAAGCAAACCTTTCAGCTCCGGTGTTGGTCTTCCTTTGTTTATTACGTCTTGCTTTGATTGGAAATCCAGATTTGCGAATCTTTTTCAGTTTGGAAATGTAATCATCCATTGTGATTATTTAGGCAGAGTATTATGAATAAAAATTAACCGCGCAAGAATCTACTCACAGCGCCCTCTTCCTTGAGTCAGGCGTACTGTTTGCCTCACCGAGTAACTTTTTACTGCTGTTTTATAACTAATCTGCGAGCTTATACATGTTAGAGAAATATATCTCATACATAATCCAAATTTTGGAAAGTCAGAACACATCGTCAGAGTGTTTTATTTTGGATAGACAGGACAGTGACACACATTATTTGCATCGCATACAGACACTTTGTTAGGTATTACCAAAATATTTTTATTACTGGATTTATACGTGGGCAAAGGCCCGGCCACCAGGCGCTTGCTTTCGAGCCTCAACCCCAGGCCTGGCTCTAGGGTGGGGCCCCGGCTGCGCCATACCGGGCAACATCACGGTCCTTGTTTTTAACAGGGGTCGGGTGCGATGTGAACTAGGCAGCGGTCGGGGTCAGGGACCCCGGCAACTTAGTCCACGGACACAGAAACTGGCTGTAAGGACGTGGAACGTCACCTCACTGGGGGGGAAGGAGCCTGAGCTTGTGCGGGAGGTTGAGAGGTACCGGCTAGATGTAGTCGGGCTCATCTCCACGCACAGCTTGGGCTCTGGTACCCAACCTCTCGAGAGGGGTTGGACCCTCCATTTTTCTGGTGTTGCCTGCGGGGAGCGGCGGCGAGCTGGTGTGGGCTTGCTTATAGCCCCCACAGGTCAGCCGCTGTGAGTCCCTGTGCCTTCGGGTCGGGGACAGGTCTGTCACTGTGGTGTCGGCCTACGGGCCGAACTTAAGTACCTTGGCAACAGCAGATACTTTAGAGCATATGGGATGCAAGATTTAATACATGGACAAAACATTTCACATTTTGGTAGCCTGTTCAGTCCATTGCTACACACATGATGGGTGCATTGTCAGTGACATCCACAGGCTTCTTGGCTCTGCCAATGATTCTGCCAATGTGGCCAAACCTCCTTTTCAAAGACTAATCTCGTCAGATCAAAGGCTAAGCAGGACCGGCCCTTCATCCACATTGTCTGGTATGAAAGTGGTGTGTGCATGAGTGTTGGTGGTGATTGGCAGCTCCACTTCCGTCAGTCTATGCCAGGGCAGCTGTGGTTACAATAGTAGCTTACCACCCACCACCAGGTGCAGAGTGAATGAATAATGCAATGTAAAGTGAGTGTACAAAAAGCATTATATAAAACGGATTGCAATCACTGTGTATAAAATGTACCATGAACAGCACAACAGCCTTTCACCATACTGAGGTCAGGTTAGATGTTAAGATTAGAGGTTAAGGTTAGAGGTTAGGTCAAATTTTCCTCAGGGCTCTCACATTCTTCACCATTTTATTGAAACTAGTTCTCAATCATCATTCTTAAGGCTTCAGGTACTGCTAAATCCCTATGCCCTACCCATATGCCTTCTGTGCATCCCTGGCTGTGTCTTCAGTAGATCATCATGCACAGTCTCATATAGTGTCATCTAATGTTCATTGTGGACACACGTCACTGATAGCTGCCCAGTCTGCTATCTTCACATTCTCCACCACATCCTCCATGTGACCATCCAGACCTGACCATATATGTATGCCCTCCTTTCCTTTCTTCAGAAAGTGTAAGGTCTTACACTTTATACCCTGCCTTGAGGCAATATCATCAGAAAACTCACCATTAACTTCCATGGCTGTACTCATCAGAGAAACTAGATCAGACTGATCAATTAGACAAGTTTAGAGCCTATGTGAAAGGCATAGAAAATAGGATGACAGTTATTTATCAGCTTCCTAACCCTGGAAAAAGAAAGGTCATTGTACTAGGCTCCAATATTCTTCCATAATTTTTAAGTAAAAGTATTACTTGACATGCACACAACTCCTCATCCTGTGAAGCACACATGTATATAAGCAAATATCCTCATTCATTTTAGATATGATACCATCTTCTCCGCTGACTGTAGAGAAAGTGACAGCTGTTTTCCATTTATCTTACAGTAAATCACCTGCATTTTTATAAGTTTTTCCCAGCTGTTATCTGCTGTACATTCATGACCTCCACAAAGCAGGAGAGAATCATTATAAAAGGCTCAGGCTCTGAGCTCAGTGTGTGTGGGTTAGGATCTTATGGTAAGCTCTTGTACCTCATTAAGGGCCAGTCCAGAGTTTTGCTCTTCAGCTCAATAGAACATCTTGTCTCCACAGGTCTCCAGGATGTCTCCTTCCAGGTTTTCCGTGCTGGCTCTGCTGCTGCTCTCAGCCTACTGCTGGGCTGAGGAGGTACACTTTTTGTGACTAATATCCAGAATATATCAGTAGTTCCGTATCTGCATAGCTTAACATGCTTTCTTTGTTTTCCTGAATATAATGCTATATTTTGTCCTCAACTGGATAGTCAGGTACAAACCCCTTCAGCCATACATAAAAACATTGTTTGGGAATTGCAGTATATTGCTTTATTTTTATATTATTTGCAGAACTGTCTGCATCCGAACTTCTGGAGAAAGCCAATGCCAACATTGGTAAGCTCCTCTCTTAGTATATTAAATTAAATAGAGCTACAGTACATCGTTTTGTGCCTATGTGGCTCTAGTACGTCGTGAAGGTGAGCCCATCCTTATTGAGGGAGACATCGCCATCGACAATGAAGAGGAGGAGAGGAACGCTGACCCCTGCACCTCCAGAGGCTGCATGTGGGGAAAGTACACCGACGGAAAGGTCTACGTCCCCTACTCCATCTCCAACAACTTCTGTGAGAACCACAACAGTACAGAATCAAAACAGTAAGCACTGAACCAAATGACAACTGATGGTGTCCTCTCAGCTTCTAGGGAAAAGTCCATCATCACCCGTGGTCTGGAGTCTTTCTCCTCCTTCTCCTGCATCCGCTTCAGACCCAGCAGAAGCTCTGACCGTGACTGGCTGAGCATCGAGTCTCAGAGCGGGTAACAGAAAACCACTCACCAACAGTTTGCCCATTACCAAACACTTCTGTAGCCACGGCTGCCCTGGGGTAGACTGATAGAAGCAAGACTGCAAAGCTATGTCATCAACCCCTCTGACTACCACCAACACAAACAAACACACTTCATTCATAAAAAGACAAGGAAGCTGAAGTGTCATGCTCAAGGACAATATGCATTTTACTGGTCTACAACCAAACCTGACCTAAACTTAAGCTTGTGGTGTATTTGTTCTCTTTTTTTCTATAGAATCTAAAATCACACATTCAAATTTGACTGAATTCGTGTTATGTGCTCCTGTGTGCAGCTGCTGGTCGTATGTAGGTCGCCGTGGGAGAAAGCAGGTGGTGTCTTTGTCCCGTAGAGGTTGTCTTTACCATCAGACTGTCCAGCATGAGCTGCTCCACGCTCTGGGCTTTAACCACGAGCAGACCCGCTCTGACAGGGACAACCACATCAGGGTGCTCCTGGAGAACGTGGTGTCTGGTAATGCCCTCCAGATGATTCTCCTGTTTTGTATTATGTCCTCCAGTGATTTTTTTTTTTTTTTAGATAAACATCATAACTTTAGAAAGATCGCCACTCTGAACCAGGGCACTCCCTATGACTACGGCTCTGTCATGCAATACCACAGGTAAGCACAGAACTGCAGCTGCTCAGAGTCACCAGGGGCACACTGGCTCAGCTGTGCTCAGGAGACAGACCACTCCTGAACTCATACTGGACTTACACTAGCATCATCCTCATCATCATAATCATCATCATCAAAGCATCGCATACAGTACAGCAGCACTTCAAGAGCACCACCAGGTCTCCGTGGGATTTCTAGAGACAGACTTCATAAGAGCAGCAAACTTCCTGAGGCTAACTTAGAAGGATGGGGTTATAACAACTGCACAGCCATATGGTCATTCTTGAAGCAATCTCCTTAGCAAGCAGGATGTAATTCTTCCTTCTTTTTTAAAGGACTGCTTTCTCCAAGAATGGTAAGCCCACCATGATCCCCATCCCCAATTCCAATGTCAACCTGGGAGGAGCTAGGGAGATGAGCGCCAATGACAAAAAGAGGCTCAACACTCTGTACAAGTGCTGTGAGTGTTACCCCGCCCCTTCACTGACCACACCCTCCAATACAGCTCCATATGCTTAGAAACTGTTATTGTATTTCAGAAGGAAGACACCCTCATGGACTGGAGAAGCCTCAAGCCAGCAGACAGCTGATCACTGTGACTTCCTGAACTACAGTAAAGAACAACAAAGAAATACAAATAAAACACATGTACAGTCTAATCCTGTTATTGTATAAAACTGAATTTTTCAACAGCCAATCTCACACAGACTAGACTCCTCTAGCTTCATTTATACAGCAAGGGGCTTAACTCTGTAGGCGTGTTTGCCTTGAGTAACTTATCTTAAAGATCACATATCTGCTCTATGCTCTGTGTTTTAACTCACATTTGCACATTTTAAATCACAATATTGATCTAAAACAACTTCATAAAAGAGACAAGTCAGCTGATTTCATTAGAAAAGAATTGGTGTTATGGATCTATTGGGGCAATGTATAAATGGCTCATACCAAGCTCGCCACAGAAAACACTGATATCTGTGCAGACCTGTGGGCACTGTCTACATAAAATGTAAATGCTCTTATGTGACTTCCTTTTTGCCCTGTCTGAAGTGGAGATAGATTTCTGTACTCAAGGTACTGTCAAGGCAAACAGACGCTGTCAGTCCGGTGCAGCACACACTTATCTGTACTCATGAACTTATGAAATAATATGCAGTCAAAATAAACATGGATGCAGCATTTAAAATCAAATATTAGGTTTATTAAAGCTGGATCCCTGGCACGCCCACTTTGCTCAAGTTGACATATCGCTCCCAACAGATCCTTAACACTGGCAACTCATATGGATAGCTGCAGATCACACTAATGAGTCGCAGATTTGAACTAAAAATGGATCCAAGATGCTGCCAAATCCTACGTGTATCACAGATTAAGAAAACAAAATTAGAGGACAGTTAATACAGAGCAGTGGCAGTGCACTTGACTGTGACAGTGAAAATAGGAACTGATCTGCAAAATTGCATCTTGAAAATAAGAGACTAAAGATTATGCAAACATACATTCCAAATAAAGGGTAAAGGGAAATGAGAAGGGAAACAGCTATATCGTGTAAATGCTCGGAAAAGTTGATTTTGCAGAATAGGTCAGTTTTAACAAATCTATGCACATACAGTTCATCAGGTCAGATGGTTATTCAGACTGAAAATGTATGATTGATTTTCATGTTTTTCAAAACCATAGTTTCACCTCAGTCAGGAAGCATTTTTTGGAGAAAGGCTGGAAGAAAAACACTGGAAACTACAGGAAGTGCTAAGTTCCATGTAAAAACAATAAAAGAAGTTAAGCAGGGCTGGGCATGGTTAGGTAGGAGGCCGCTGGAAAAACTGTCGTTGTGTCCTTAGGCAAGACAATTCACCCACATTGTGCCGAGTATGAATGGGGTGTTGGTGGTGATGGAAAGGGCTGATGATACAGATTGATAACCTTTCTGCCTTCAGTCTGCCCCAACAGAAATTTACCACCAGAGTGTGGAGTGAATGCATAATACACTGTGAAAAGCTCTGGGTATCTTGAAAGGCACTAAGTCCAGTAGTTTAAAACACAAAAATCCACATTTATTTAACAAAATTAAAGTATATTGTCTAATCATTATTACTGTTAAGCAAACAAACTTTAAGACATGAGATTATGACCAGCTTGTAGAACCAATCTCCATCACATAATGATGAGAACACCACAAAAGTGATGCATATTTCAGGTATTACACAGAACCTCTCAGAGCTAAATACACCCCTGCCCTTCATCTGAAATTGTGGCAAGTTATGTTAAAATGTAAACAGCAAACTGAAATTATTCAAATGAAAATGTGTTCTGTGTTCTTTGTGCATACTGTGACTGGTCTACATCTGTTCAACTTCACACAAACATTTGCAGTGACTGATAAAGGGTGCTGCTGGGGTGATAAATATGTGTACTGTATCAGAGTTCGGTTGATCAGAACAGTTCATACAGGTCTGCTGTCACCATGGTGATATTTTCCTGGACGTTTGTGACTCTCTTGTTGGTGTCCTCTGCCTGGGCTGAAGAAGGTAAAGAATGATGAATATATTATACCCAATCCATGGTTAAAGTTGTATGTTGTGACACTTCAGACAATCAGATTCAAATAGTTCTAACGTTCCACATTTTTCTGATCACTTTAAATGAAAGCCTTTTCAGATTGATAATGTGTAGAATTCAGTTCAGAGTGACACACACGTATCAGTCTGAGGTAAGCCAGGTTATATTTTTGGGAAGTATATGGGAGTATGCTACTACTGTAACCATACTCATTCTACTACATCGCCAACAACTACTGTAAGCACAGTGGTGATCATTATTTAGCACAAACTGGCAGATGACTAAATGCCCCTTTGTCTCCACTGGAGTCATACAAGTGTGGTGTTATATAATAGCCATTTTCTTTGTAATGTGAATGTGCATTGTGGACATCCATCTATTTTCTTCCATTTATCCAGAGCCGTCGCACGGGGACAGCAGTCTAAGCAGGGTTTCCCAGATATCCTTCACCCTTCTTCAGCTCCTCTGGGGGGACAGAATAATACAAAAAAATTAAAGACAGAAAAGTACAAAATCCTCACATATTTAATTGCAGTCCATTAACTGTTTTCAAATTTGTTCTTGCCCTTTCCTGGGGTCAATGCTGAGATCATTTTCTGAGTTGCTGTGGATATTCTATTTAGCTGACTGATTCACACTACATCAAAATTAGGACTAGACTAGAACAAAACCAAGTCCACATGAGAGGGACTAAAGTGAGCTCATAGCAGGACCAAACCAGAATGCACACCATATATTGACCACTGTCTTGTAATTTTGTCAAAAGTATTGAAAACAGATACTAATCAATACTCGCTCTGAGCACATAGACCAGTATTCTGCCCTACAAAGGCTCAAGACCTTAACTCTCCAGAGTGTGAAACTGAGAAAACTGACTTCAAAGTTTCTGTTTTGTCCAGACTAAAGTAGAATATGCAGGGCTTTCACAATTTGAAAACTAGTTGATATAATGAAGAAATATATATGCAAAAAATATTGAGCTCAAAATTGACCTTTGACCTTATTTGCCAGTTCCTGTTCTCTGTCTTTGTATCATGAGCCTAAAATAAGGAGTTGCTCAAAGGCCAAAGGCAGAAAGTGACCTGATCATTATTTGCTTGATTTTCTCCAGACTTCCAGCCATTCTAAGAAAAACCCGTCACCAAGCTCCAGTCAGCATGTGTTTGTTTGCAATAATATAGAACAGTTTTGGATTTCCTGTTTAGTTCTGATCAGGATCGTACGGCGACACTTGACTCTGCAGTAAAGTGTGTACAGTATGAATAAATACACACAATACTTCACATTAAATATCACTGAAGTATAATTGAATACAAAGTTTTATTTATTGAATGTGTTCAGAGCGTGTGCCAAGCCCACAACAAAAAGAAGGAGGCCAGAGGTTGGATTTTAAAATCAAATATATTTATGAACTAAATCACAAATGAACTCATTTTTGACCAAACATGATGCTACAGCGTTTTGTGTTTGTAGGGCAGAATACATCCATGGACCACTGCAGAGTCTATCTGGACAATGGAGGGATTAAACAAGCCACATAGGAATAGAAAAAGAAAGTAATATGATTTAATTGAGAAAATCACATTTTCTAAATGTGATTTTCTTATTATTATGATATCAGAATCAGTATTGAATAAGTCTATTTCTTAGTGTCAATAAGTTTGAAAAACAACTGTCTCGTAGAGGTTTCCTCCCGGAGAGATGTCCCTTCCAGAGAGCCGTCTGTGGGTGAACTGCTGGAGAGAGCCAACAGAAACCGCAGTGAGTGTAGATACACTAAGACCTCATTTGAAACCACTGAATGTGATATTGATAAGTGACTATTGATAATTGCCTGTTTTAGTTCCTGATGCTGATGAGCCCGCCCTGATTGGAGGAGACATTGCCATTAAATCTGAAGCGGACAGAAATGCTGACCCCTGCACCTCCAGAGGCTGTCTGTGGCTCAAGTACACTGACGGAAACGTCTACATCCCCTACTACATCGCCAACAATTACTGTAAGCACACTCCATTCTACAACTTCAACAACTACTACTATAAACATACTCCATTCTACAACTTCAACAACTACTACTATAAACATACTCCATTCTACAACTTCAACAACTACTACTATAAACATACTCCATTCTACAACTTCAACAACTACTACTATAAACATACTTCATTCTACTACTTCAACAACTACTACTATAAACATACTTCATTCTACTACTTCAACAACTACTACTATAACTACTATAAACATACTCCATTCTACAACTTCAACAACTACTACTATAAACATACTTCATTCTACTACTTCAACAACTACTACTATAAACATACTCCATTCTACAACTTCAACTACTACTATAAACATACTTCATTCTACTACTTCAACAACTACTACTGTAAACATACTCCATTCTACAACTTCAACAGCTACTATAAACATACTTCATTCTACTACTTCAACAACTACTACTGTAAACATACTCCATTCTACAACTTCAACAACTACTACTGTAAACATACTCCATTCTACTACTTCAACAACTACTACTATAAACATACTCCATTCTACTACTTCAACAAATACTACTATAAACATACTTCATTCTACTACTTCAACAACTACTACTGTAAACATACTCCATTCTACTACATCAACAACTACTACTGTAAACATACTCCATTCTACTACTTCAACAACTACTACTATAAACATACTTCATTCTACTACTTCAACAACTACTACTGTAAACATACTCCATTCTACTACATCAACAACTACTACTGGTTAGAACTTCAACATGAGTAATATTGTTTTGAAGTAACAGTAGTCTTACTTGAGAACTCTTGCAGCGGCTCGTGAGAGAGCCATCATTGAGCGTGGCCTGCAGTCCTTCTCCTCCTTGTCGTGCATCCGCTTCAGACCTTACCAGAACGGAGACCATGAGTGGATCAGCATCGAGTCCAGGAACGGGTAAATATACAGTCACTGGTAAAACAGTGCACAGCAGAGACTGGAAGAGTAGGATGGTTTACAACATTCTAAACAGCCCATATTTAACACTGAGCTGGAGGACAGGTCAGAATTCTA
The DNA here is from genome assembly GCF_026225935.1 of Boleophthalmus pectinirostris. Lineage (NCBI taxonomy): Eukaryota > Metazoa > Chordata > Actinopteri > Gobiiformes > Gobiidae > Boleophthalmus > Boleophthalmus pectinirostris. Next base: position 458,889 of record NW_026571140.1, on the reverse strand, counting down.
TGGTCAAATTTGACAGTCAGATATACATTTAAATGATAATGCAGTTTCAGAGTCGTTTCAGTGTAGTTAACTCCTCCTGGCAGGCAGATATAAGACTGTGCCCACCAGCATTCTGACCAGAACTGAAGAAGCAGCTTGGATGAGCTGCGAAACGTATTCGACCAAAATAAACTTTTGTCCAGTTGACAAATAGAATTTCTCCTTTGCCACAATAATGTAGATGCCGTTACCTGGTTGGTGATGGAAATCCCACTAAACTTGGCAGAAACAACTCAACATCTTTGTTGGGGGTGTGTGTGTGCGTGTGTTTGCAGGTGCTACTCTTACGTGGGCCGACAGGGGGGAGCTCAGACTCTGTCTCTGGATCGTTTTGGATGTCTGTATCACAGCACTGTCCAGCACGAGCTGCTCCACGCTCTGGGCTTCAACCACGAGCAGACCCGCTCTGACAGGGACAATTACATCAGGGTGCACTGGGACAACATCATGGACGGTCAGAGCCCTCACACATCTGCTCTCTTCACACCAGTGAATGTGGTTACACTAGATTAGATTAATACTAGTTTCTTCTGTACAGTCCTATGTTTATTTCAGACGTTGACTGTTGCTGCTCTCTGCCGCCCTCCTCACAAGTGTCATGTGATGTGTCTGTGATGTGTCTGTGACGTGTCTGTGATGTGTCTGTGATGTGTCTGTGACGTGTCTGCCCAGATGACTTAAATGGGTTTTGGTGCCGTCTTACTTCTTGGAGCAGTAGAACAACAGTGCCATCTGCAGGCTGACTTCTTCAGAGTTAGAACCCCAGTGTGAGAGTCATTCTGCCCCCTTATTCCAATTCTCAGTCTTGGCATTATCCAGTCCATGAGATGATTTTCCCTTTTGTAGTGGGATACAGATCTGAGGAAGTCGGACTGCAGATGGCGCTGGTGTCTCAAAGTAGTAAAACTGTACCAACATCTGTTGAAATCAGCTGACCAGACATGTCACAGCAACATCACGAGACACTTGTGAGCCCTATAGATAGATGGATGGATGGATGGATGGATGGATAGATAGATGTGGACTCACCTGTGGCTCTGGCTTTTCGCAGACATGGCCTACAACTTTTACATCATCGACACTCTGAACCAGGGCACTCCCTATGACTACAACTCTGTCATGCAGTATGAGAGGTCAGCATCTGCTAATACAGCGCACGCACACACACACACACACACACACACACACACACACGCACACACACTTAGGGTTTACTTGTTATTAACCTTTAGCAATAAATATGAACAGAATGTACTCAAAACATTTTACAGCCAAAGCCCTCTTCAAACCCCCTGGTTTGACTGATCACTGAAACATTTTCAGAAAGAAAAGGGAAAAAAATGCATATAATGACTGACTATACATACTAGATCTGTTTTGATTATTATATCAGTATTTATCTATATCTATTCTGTTCATACTGAGACATAAATTAGGTGAAAAAGTTTCAGCTACTTTTGCTTATTGAAAAACTGATTTGGAATTCACATCACACAAATCAATAACCCAATAAACTTTATTTTTTGGATATAGAATAATGAACAATTAGGACTGTCGTCAGCAAAGTACATATTGTAATAAGAATAATCTCATGAAATTATATGAATATTATTTTTTGACATCCACACCTGTTTTACTACTAATCCATCAGTGTAGTTGCATTTTGTGCAGTTGTGCAGCCTGATATGTCTTCTACAATCTGTGCTTAACACAACAGTGAACTTGTGTTGGTGCAGGTACGCCTTCTCCAAGAACAACTTGCCCACCATGGAGCCCATCCCTGACCCCAATGTGATCTTTGGCCAGGCCACTGAGATGAGCCAGAATGACATCATCCGCCTCAACAGGCTCTATCAGTGCTGTGAGTCTACTCATATATACTCATATGTACTCATGTGTACTCATGTGTACTCATATATACTCATGTGTACTCATATATACTCATGTGTACTCATATATACTCATGTGTACTCATATACTCATGTGTACTCACTCATGTGTACTCATATATACTCATGTGTACTCATATATACTCATGTGTACTCATGTGTACTCATATATACTCATGTGTACTCATATATACTCATGTGTACTCATATACTCATGTGTACTCATATATACTCATATATACTCATGTGTACTCATATATACTCATGTGTACTCATATATACTCATGTGTACTCATATATACTCATGTGTACTTATATATACTCATGTGTACTCATATATACTCATGTGTACTCATATATACTCATGTGTACTCATATATACTCATGTGTACTCATATATACTCATGTGTACTCATATGTACTCATGTGTACTCATATATACTCATGTGTACTCATGTGTACTCATATATACTCATGTGTACTCATGTGTACTCATATATACTCATATAAACTCATGTGTACTCATATATACTCATATATACTCATGTGTACTCATATATACTCATATGTACTCATGTGTACTGGCCAAGTACAACCTGAGCCATACAGGCACAGGTTGTACCACAGACATCTGCTAACAGCTTTTCTCAATATTCTTCCACAGAGTCAGCAGGGACCTGATGGACCACATCACAACACAGAACTTTGGTGAATCAAAGTGGCAATAAATGTCAACATAACAATACATAAACCAGTATGTAGGCACAGTTCTGGTCATTAAAAATGTCCAACAGAACAACTCTTGATTTCAATATTCTAAAAAAAATGTCTATTTGTATACATTTCTGTAATAGATCAAAGTGACAAGGCACTAGCAAGTAGATACAATATGAACAAATGTTCAAGTATATTGTCTGTAAATAAAACAATTAGAAATGAGAGCAAAAAGAAATGATTAAAATAAAATGGACACGTCTAATGCAATCTTTCCAACAAGGCTCTAAAGTGAAGCTTCAGCACTTCTGTGGCTACTGACTTTTGTAGCTCATATCAGCTATTAAATAATCAGCACTTCAGGCTTTATTTTCTTCTTAGTCACAAAGCATGTAAGACAAATAAATCAGTCTCCCTGAACCCGGGAAGTTGTGTATGACACTGAGGACAGAACACTGATTGACAGATGACAGAACACAAATTTCAGATGTTCTTCAGCGGCTCTGTGGAACATGTTTGCTCTTCTCATCATGCTGTCGCTGTATCTCCACTGCCCCCTCATTGCCATCTGCACCAGGGAACCTCAGAGTTGGAAGTCCAGCTGAGTTTAAAGTTTTAAAAATGGTACCCCACGTGGTCTGTGGTCAGGCTGTCCTCTGTTGTCCAGTTTAGCTCCCAATTTGGAGCAGAGTTGGTCAGAGGGGCAGGACACCCTCACACCGGCAGTCTCAGAACACACTGAGTAGCCAATATTGTACAAGTGGAGGAACATAGTACATCAGCTGCACGTCTTAATACAGTTTAATAATGACCCTAATGACCCTAACCTTACTCAATTTCCTAACCATAACCTTCCCCATAACCCTGTCCTAAACCTAACCCGATTCTAGCTCAGTTTGACTATGCTGAAAAACAAGCATTTATAGGTACCACAGGCCTATGTTGTCCAAGACAATACGGCTGTTTCTTTTTTTATAATATTTATTTATTATAAACTTAGTTAACTAATCATTAAACTCACATTAGTCATCATTTGTTATAATAGAAAATGGTAAAATGGGTGCAAGACTTGCACTGCTGCTGGTGTGAGAGTGCAGTGACTTCAGTCTGCAGTTTTAGAATATCGAGAGCCGGTTCTCCACTGTGTCTGGATCACGGTGAGCTCACAGTCCCTCAGAGGCTGTAAATAGAGTGGCCAGGAGCAGGAGGAGACTGGTCAGAGCCTGGAGGAGTGCCTCAAGGAGAGCCTGGAGCAGATGGGAGTCATAGTTTGGTCACAGCTTGGTCAGAGAGCGCTAGTCGGTCCTCCACTGTGTCTGCAGTCAGGTTGAGGTCACAGTCCCTGAGAGCTTGAATCAGGACTTCCGCAGTGGCCTGCTCTCCTCTGCTCTTCCTCCACTGCTGCAGCAGCTCCCGGGCAGTCTCCTCCAGGTCGGTGGGGTGCTTCCTGGAGATAGAGTCCAGTTTAACCTCGCTCATACCCAGCTTACGGCCCAACTTACGCCACCAACGCCCCAAGTGTTCAGACAGCACCTCAGCTGCATCGTCCAGCTTGTCTGCAAACAATTAAGAATGACGACAAATAGTAACATTGGTGACACTTTATACCAACTGCACATTGATGAGACCCAAGATACAGGCTTATTCATAATGAACAAATCAGCAAATGAAACTGGCTTTTCAGAGCTTATAACCATGTTACAGTTGTTTCCCCTCTGCATTTACTCACCAGAAGTTGTATTTGGAGTGATTGTGCAAGTCTGAGCAATTGTGAAATTGCTTATTTTCAAAATGCCACTGTGCCAATCGAACCGTTTTCACCACCACTGCTGCTCTCTGCTGTGATGACGTTTACGGAGACGTAAAGTGGTACATGTGGTTACAGGTCAGTAACAGGTTCTCTTGTGAATGTAGTGCCTTTTTAAAATTGTGCAGGCTACACACAGTCTTTGTAATTAGTTATTATAAAGTGTTACAAAAGACTCAATTCCCTTTACATAAAATATAAAAACAGAGGAAATGCAAATAGCCAATTAAAACATATCATTTAAGAACTTTCATTCAGACACTCATGGATAAATGTTTAAGAGGATGTTCTCTACAGCCCAGGAGATCCAAGCTCAGTTTGGTTTACAGAGGAAGGGATTATTTTCAATACTAAACTTCATCTTATAAATATGACATTTAGTCTACCTAATACAGAAATAGATTGACGATAAATTCGAATTCATTATGGCTAAATAAATTATAATATTTTGCTAACTGGGGGCTATTTTAAAGAGTTCTTTTTTTTTTTTTTTTTTTTTTTGGTGTTGAGCAGGAAATGCCCGGGGATTCTCAGCTGAGTCAGTGTGACCTCATCAGAGCTGACAGTAAAGTCAGGATGTGTGTGTGTGTGTAGTGGAGTGTGTGAAGTAGAATGGAGTAACAGGCGCGTGCGTGACGGGTCTACAGACGGACCTGTGTGCACGAGCGCGTCCCCGCTGAAGTGCTGCAGTTTCTCGCACAGGTCCAGGCGCTTGACCTCGGTGAGCAGGTCGCACAGGTAGCCCGTGTTGTCGGGTCCGAGCTTGCCTCTCTCCGTGAGGATCTGGAACAGTTGGGTCCCCGTGGTGCACTTCTCCCGGTCCCGTTTACCGATGACGTCTCCGCATAGGTACTTCAAAGACTCCAGGTCCTTGTCGGAGAGTCCACTGGAGATGTCCAGTAAGAGGGCCTTAAAGGCCAAAGAGCTCATGTCTGCGGCGATACCAGCTCCGATACCAGCTCCGATATCAGCTCCGTGTGTGTGAATGCGAAGCGATCTGAAACAAGTGTCAAACCGACAACCAGGAAACGCTCTTTTCCTTTCACTTCCGCGTTGACTGCTCACGTCAGCTCGTGACGGGACACTTGTTACTTTTTCTTAAAGCTACAGTTACCTATAGAACTTTTTAGCACTAAAAGCACGTTTTAAAATATTCATTTTCGTTTTATTGCACTGAAAACGTTGCATCCTTACTATTTGCAGACTTGCATCTCCACAAACCTGACTCTCCGCCTGCTTGATTCTATGCAAATGTTGTTGCTTTGACCCCCACACCACAGCATATTACTGACAAATGTCCATGGAGAATATTCTCAAGTATGGTTTTCACTTTCTATTTCCATGGAGCCCACTGTAGGTGTGCTGTTCCACTGACACCAGGCCTACAGCTGCCTCTGATACAGTGGGATACACTTTTACGTGAGTACAACCTTTCCGTACTCGTTCCACCATCTATATCCACATGAGATGCAGAGTGGATTAAAGACGGGGTCATACTCCCACAGACAACAGTTCAGTTCCTTTGGCACCATGTTTTTGTCTGGTGCAGAAAACTGTACAGCCACATGCTTTCACAGTTGTGTGGATGTTGTAGGTTTCCTTTGGGGGGCGCTCTGGAGTATGAGCTCTGGGCCTATTGCTCACTGTCTGACAGTGGCCTGTGTCACTGGCTCTGTTCAGATTAAGGGCCTGATTACATTTACTTGCACTTTTCACAGTAGGCTGCATTTCTAGCAGTTTTACTCTTGAACAACAGTTACAGTTGGTTCCTCTTCCCACTGTGAGGGAGTCTAAAGTGACATAAACTTTATGTGACAATATGGAATGATTCGAACATCTGTGTTTCTTGCAGCTCCTTCACATATGATTTAGTTTGTCTCATGTTTTAGTCCAGTGTTTTGTCCTTCACATTACACTGACCAGATGTTATGTCCCAACAGTTACTCTTTGAATCCCAAATATTTTTTTGCTCTTACTTGAGGAATTTCTTGGACCACTGTGGTGTACTTGTACTTCAGTAATATTTTGAGGTAACTTTTTCTATTGTGAATGTGATGTGAGTCCAGTGTAACAGCTCTAACAGTTTACATAATACAACAGCAGCTGTATGAGAGGGCCCCTGTGTGTATAGAAATAAACCAGAGACATACTCCCCACTCACATATACTGCCCCTGCTCATGACTGACAGCTCCTCACATTTAGAGACACATTTTATGACACATTCTTCTCAAATGAAAAGACAGCAACCGTTTAATTGAAATAATGCATTATTATAAAAGGCTCTGGGTACATTCTCTCAGGCTTTACAAGCAGGGACAATTTATAGTTCAATATATGTACAGCAGATGGGAGGATAATCACACATCCAGTGACTTCCACAAAAGATCTGAGTAGGAAAACACAATAATATTAATATTAATAATAATAATAATAATTCAGTCTTTTTGCTTGAGAGGTTTCATAAAGGTACAAGTACGTTCATAAGGCAACAGAAGAGAAAGTGGTGAGTAAGTATAGGCCTATTTTGGCACAAACTGTAACATGTATTGCACAGGGATTGTAATAAATACATTCAAAATCCTGTTCAGAAAACGCCAGAACACAACAGCAGATACTGATGATTGAAATGTACATATATGTCTCATTGTTTTATTATTGCCTTGTACACAGAGGTGGGTAGTACACTGTTTCATTTAGTTACTTTTTAAAGAAACTGTACTTTTCTAGACACATACTTTACTCCTACTTGGGTATAGTTTTTTTTGAAGTAACAGTACTCTTGAGTGAAAGTTGTGGTTCCTCTTCACACTGTGAGTGAGTCTACAAGTGACAATATGGAATGATCTGAACATCTGTATTTCTTGCAGCTTCGTCAGATATGATATCATTTGTTACTCCTTAGGTTACTCTTACTTCAATAGCACTTTTCCCAAATACCGTATTTTCCGGGCTATAAGGCTTGCTCTTAAGCCTCTAAGGCTACGTTCAGACTGCACTCAATTCAGATTTTTTGCGAAATCCGATGTTTTTGCGAGGTCGTTTACATTTCCAATTAAATGTGACTTGTATGTGATCTCTAGTGTGAACATTAAACGGCCCAAAAGTGTCCCACATGTGCACTGGAGACACGACGACGTCAACCACAGCGAGCGTGCTCTGTGTTTATGGAAGTTGTCCAAACATGGACGCAGCATCGAGCACCTGGAGATTTTAAAGTTCCTCTTGTACCAGAGCCAGAACATGAACAACTTACTTGTTTTAAGGAGGAGATTGAGAAGGAGAAGGACGAGGTTTTTGGCCGTGGTGTTTTGTGGGACAGTCCGTTGAAAGGAACGTGTGGATGTGGAGACGGAGCCAAGAGTGGTGAGTGGTGATGTGCTTCACTTCAGTGACACAGAGTTCATTAACAATTTTCGCCTACTTCAGCGCAGAATAGTGACATTTGTGGCTTGTTGATAACGTGTAGGTGGATGAATGCACTTTGGACGTTCAAACTGAAGTCACATGTTAAAAGATCAGATATGTATCGATTTTAGGAGCACATATCAAAGTGGTCTGGGTCATATTTGAAAAAATCTGATCTGTATCGTTCAGACTGTCATTATAAGGTCACATACAGTTCACATAGGGGCCAAAAAATCAGATTTGGGTCAGTTCAGGCTGCAGTGTGAACGTAGCCTAACCCCATCAAAAAACGACGACACGCCCCACAATCCAGAGCGCCCTATACGCGAATCCACTCGGGTGTCCCAGCATGACTTCAGTAAACTACAAAGCCGCACCACCCACAGAACACACAAACACACACGGAGCAGACAGCGACTGCACAACGAAAAACACCCACAGACACACTCATCACTCCACGCCGACGAGGAGGAACGAACCGAAAAAGTGAGCGCAACATGCCACTTCTAGACACAACTGAACAACTGAGTCATCGCGAACACGCCGACAATCCAGCGGTCCCAGACAGCACCCTCCCTACACGCCACAACTGAACAGAGTCACCGTGAACGCCACAAACAAACAAAACCACTCACCCATCACACTGTTGGGTTTCCTTTAAAGTCTGGTGCGGTTTATTTGTGAAAAAGTTCAAAAATAGACAGTGCGCCTTATAATCCAGAGCGCCTAATAGCCCGGAAAATACAACACTTTTTTTCCTCTTACCTGATTTCTTGGACCACTTCTTTGTACTTCTACTTGAGTAATACTATGTCAAAGTAACATTACACATACTTGAATATAGTTTTTTGGCTACTCTACCCAACTCTACTTGTAAATGTAGGAATGTTTCAAATAAGGCTTTTAAGTAACGGGACAAACAAACCTATGATGTAGAATGTGTTTAAAGCTGAAATTATAGTTATTGTATATTTCAACGCAAAGCTGTATTACCCCCCTTCAGCCTCTGTACAGTACCTTAGAAACTGTGTGTGTTATTGTCCCAAATATGACTAAAGTGGACACAAATTAGAATTTTCTGAAAAATCAAACCTCATTTACTCACATGGCTAGCCCTTATCATTCTTCCTTTATTGAATAGAAATAATCTGTTTGGTCCCTCTAATGTCAAGGGTTTAAATAATAAAGCTTTTCTAAACTGCTTCAGACTGTTACTGGATACAAACATTTCATTAAAACATAAGTTGACAAGTGGCTATGACAGGTTGGACTACTCATTTGACCAAAAAACACACTTAAGATCAATATATTTTAGATTTAAACCAAAATAAAATGGCCTTTAACCAGTTTGAGATATTTTAGGTTTCAAATTACTAGTTGGAAATCAGGGCACTGCTCTAGGGAATTCCATGTTGTACACTGGGTCAAAATTCTTACACAGAAATTATTATTTGGCAACTTAAAATAGAAGAAAACACATTTATTTTGTTGAAATTCTGTTTAAAAATGTGTTTCCAGTGTTTAAATTGTGCATCAGTTTGGACAGAATCCCCCAGTGTGATCATCAGTATGGAACTCAACTTTTTTTTTTTTTCAACTTTTCTTCACAATCTGCTTCTTGACAACTGTAAGCTATACTTTATTCTTACGACAGGATTTATCACACCAACTTAAATCAAAATGAGAGAATCATAAAAACCTGTCATAGGCACTTAATCGTGGAAGTGCTTCAAAAACAACTAGTTTTGTCCTAGAAAGTATTTCCTAAAATAGTGTGCTTTTACATAAATAAGACTCCATGAACTTCAAAGTTCTGTTAAAATTTGGGAACCAGGAAAGAACACTGCAAAAATATAAGATGTATTAAAATGACTGGAATACTTCTCCTTATTACAGTATCACAAGTTACAATTACAGTTGCAATGAATTATTATTTGCCACTGAGGTAAGAAATTCTGTTACACTTATGAACAGTTAAAGGTCCTGTACCTGATTTTTTTCCCCTGTGTATTTGAACAAAATATGTCCTACTCTAGTACGGATATATTGTATGTGCACTTTTGAGGTCAACATAAGTCTGCTGTGATCTGTTTGCATCTAGTTATACAGCATTTTATTGTCCGCGAATCAGGAAGTGTTAGCTTTACTTAGAGGTGGGCGATATCTCGATATTTTAAATATATCGAGATATTTTTTAAACTCAATATGGATTCTGACATATCGTATATATCGATATAATGCTTATATTCAATTCTGATTTGCTTGTTTGCCTGCTCTTTGCTCCCCTCCGCGCGCCCTTGCCTCCTGGATTTTTCTCTCCATTCACTCGTCACTACTGCTGTGAATGCGAATGTTGGTGCCAGTGAAAAGTATCTAGCACCACGAACCTTTTTCACCATTTACAGACTCAACATCAGCAGCACATCCTCTGTCACAGAGAGAACACTCATATTCCACTGAGTCATGTCCTTTAGTCCGACAGAAGCTGAACCACATCACACCACCTGGAGCGCGCTGTTTATGCAAATGAGCCATGTGGTTTTAAGTTTAGTTTCTGTAAAATGTAAACACATGTGGCAAAACTGAATTAAACGCATGATAATGTCAAACGGGCTGATGTGGCTGTTGTTAATTTTAGTAATGTAAAGTTTATTTATGCAGAAGATTTTAATGAAGAATCTGTTGCAGTGTCACTTGTACAATAGTGTTTGGAAAGGTTGGGTTTGATCTGCAGTGGATTGTGGGAAACCTCAGAGCTCCTCACACTGGATCTGTTAAAATAAGGAAACGCCCAGTCTTCCTATGCAGAAGGAGCTCATGGTTCTGGTTATGGTCTGAATAACAGAGTTAATGCAAAGATGAGTTTGAGCTGAGTTGAGTTGTTTTATTTATGAATGAAAAGAAGGAAATATGCATTATTTCTTTTATTTTAAATTATTATTTATGCAATTAGGGATTTCTTGTAATCTTAAATGTGGCAGAAGCACTTTGTTCCTACATGAACTACTGACCTCTTGCACTTCAATAAAAAAAAGACCTTGTGGAATTTGGCAGATTTGTTTTTCCAGTTTTCAGTTATAGGGGGTTATTTTTTCCTGTACAGATATTGAGATATATATATATATATATATATCGTATATCGAGATATAGCAAAATATATCGAGATATATTTTTTGATCCATATCGCCCAGCCCTAGCTTTACTGCCTCTGAGAGTTATAAACATTATAAACTCAATGAAAAATTAGGATATAAAATGAACTAGCTCTGTTTTTCATATTTTAACACAAATCAGGTACCGCACTTTTTAAATCAAACCTTCATATAATTATTCTGAATTCAAGCCATTTTAAGCAAGGAATTATAATTTTGCAGTGTAAATGTTTTGGACTAAAATATAGTACCGGTACTTTCTTTTTAACGTTGTGTTACATAAGCAAACAAGTCTTTATCCATGTGTTGCGTTTGAGAAGATGGCATGACACTTGTCTTTTTGTATCGTTCAAAAATAAAGAGCCCTGTGGGAGTAGTGTGATACTCAACAGCACCACCAACAGGATGTCCTCCCGCAGTGAGTGGACGGAACGGTAGATTCCTCTGTTGTGGGTGATGTATTCAATGCCCCTTGTAAACTGTTAGTAAAAAAGCTGCTTCAAGGTTGGCACTGAAAAAAATGGCTTCCTCCATTCACAAACATTCAATAAAGAATTGTTTGCAACTTTTTAAACTGACACGTTGTCATATTGCAGTACATCATACGCAGTGTTTCTCCAAGGTTTAGACTGAGACTATGGGGCACAGGCCATTTTATGTCATTCTTATGTTGTTACCGCCTCAAAAACAGACCTGCAGCTGTGTTTTGATTCATTCACACATATTCTCTTTACAATCCTTCATTATTAGTCTGTGTCCATCTCCAAATCTCATATCGCTCTGTTCCACACAGCTTAAATATGCAGGGTTTGTGTGAATGAAACAAAACGCAACTCCACATTTGTTTGTGATGATGAAACAACATATAATAAAAATGAGAAAATAGTTTAATATGTGCCATTTAAGTATCTTATCATTGAAATCACCTTTTTTTTTTTAGAATCTGTGGAAGGGGACGAGGGTGAGGAGCCTCCATAGTCTCCTCTATTAATGAAAAACGCTGTCATATGGATTAAACTATTTCAAAATTCAATGAAGCTGGATATATAAAAAGTCTGGTAGCGTTGGGGCGTTGTACACGTGTGGCCTGGGTGGTTCTAGCAGTGGGAGTGGGAGGCGAGGCGTGAGCGGGGCTGCGGCGGGCTCTCGGGGCAGCAGGAAGGCGACGTGCAGCCGTTGTCCTGGTGGTTCTGGTGGTTCTCCCTCAGGGCCAGTCTGCGCCCCTGCTCCTCCTTCATGAACAGCTCCACCATCAGGATCTTCTCCTTGTGGATCTGCAGGCTGATGTCCTTCGGGATGTCCGGGATCAACCAATCCACGAAATCGCTCATCAGCATCACCACATTCTGCACAAGAGCACAAAAACAGCTTACTCCAGGTTAGCTCTGTATGTATGAGCGGACAGAGCTAAGCCGCTAGCTGCTGCATTCCTATTATAGACTGTATAAAAACTAATGGAGTGTTCTGTCACTTAGCATTTGGCTCCAGTCAAATGAAGCTCATCAAGTCTAGCAGTTACAGGGGCAAATTTGGAGCTGCCGTCCATATTTGAAACCTCTGTCAATCAAACTTGTTGCTTACTCTAGCCGGAGCAACTTGAATTTGTCTGTTCTAGAATTCTTTGAGTTGTTGGCTTGTCAGGATTATTGTGGTTAAGGCTGCAGTCCTTGTGCGTCCTTCTACTGCTCACCTGAAACACGATGACGAAGGCCAGGCGAGCGGCCAGAATGGCCCAGAACTCTTTGGACAGCTCATACTTGTTGTTGGACCAGTGCGGCTCTCTGTAGTCCTTATATCTGTGAATGACAAACATGTTGAATGTTCTGGGACAGTGAAGGCGGCAGTACCTGATCTCCAGAAGTGCTCACTCACCTGCAGATCTCCACGCGGTAGCCCAGGTTGTTGGGCTGCAGAGGCGCGGTGCCCTGCTGGAAGTCGCTGACGTTGAAGTAGGACAGAGTGTGGTTGACAAAGCCAGTCATGGAACCATCCTCACTGTACGAGTACTGGTAGACCAGGCGAGGAATGAAGTCCGACGTGAACGAGATCACAAAGGCCTGAGGGAAATATGCACTTTTGTTTTGATTATTCTGTTATTATCTGTCACAGAGTACAGCAAGGAGTTAACATCAACACTCCAACAAATGTTCTGCCACATGGCACAGCGCCATGATTCTGGTCACAGGAGAAGAACTATGTCACATAAGGCTGTCCACATGAGTAAACGCCCTCTGCACTAAACTACCTGAGCTTTTCTACCACTGCAGTGTAAACCCAGAACTCAGACTGCTTCTGCTGGTCTCACACCTGGATGCAGCCAAAACCTCCAGTCTCAGTCCAGATGACACCTTTGACATTTTGTTCCTGTTCATTAGTGAACATAACTGTTTTATGCTCCAGGTTGAAATGTGAAAAAAGCTTTGTGAAAACAGGAGTAAATTCCTCATACATTTTTCCCATAAACTTTCTTCAAAAAATAACAAGTTTAACAGCTCAGGACTAATCAGCTCTGTGGTGACTAATAACCACAGTAAGTTTATTTAAAAAACTGAAACTGAAACTTTATAAACCGCTAAGTAGTTAAAATATTTGACATGTGTGTTTTGGACATGACACAACTGCATAATGGATAGTTAACGGTAGCTTCAGTTGTAATATGTTAAGATTTGATATAGTGGGTAGAATCTGTCACTTCTATGATTTATCATTTTTTCATAATGTCATTTATCTGTTGCAGCTCAGGCTTTGCTTGCTAATGCTACAATATACAATATATGCTACAGTATATTTAAACATGGTTTACTGCAGAGGTCTCCAGCCTTTTTCCTCTGATGAACTCCTTTACAAAACAAAAATGCCAGAGAGCTGCTCATTTTAACGGTGGCAAGAAATTGAGATGATTATAAGAAAGAGGGGAAGCCTGTGTGTACAGTCAGAGACCTATAAAACATAAACCACTGTCCATTTATTAGTGCACAATGCTGAGACTCAAAATGATAAACTTACAATAGTAATAGACATGTCATTAACCACATGTTTGTTATTCAGCACAATGATATAATTCTGGTATCCCTCTGTGAGCTACATGGAAGGGGCTGGAGAGCTGCTGGTAGCTCCGGAGCTAAAGGTTGGACACCCCTGGTTCATGGTGATTCCTGTGTTATTGTTATTGTGTCAGTGGTATAAAGTAGTTTCTGTATTATTGTTTATCGTTACCTTTCACTGGAGCAAAATCTCGTGCTAAATGTGTCATAATGACAGGCCTTTATGTATATATATTTATAACACCTGCTTTGATCATCTTTCCACAGAACACTGTATGAAGCGAACGATCACATGACCTCTGACCTTTTCTATCAGACTGGAGCTGTAGTTTGATTGGACAGTCCCGGTGTTCTGTTGATGTGAGCTACCCATCGATTTGAGCTCCCTACCGCTACTGCGCATGACCCCCAAGCTCTGTTAAAGTTTAAATGCTGTCATTTTGAGCTCCCGAGGCAGAAGTGGAGTAACAAGTCACATTTAAAAGTGTTTTGGTTTTATTGTCTGTTTTGACCAGTTAAACTTCGACATGTGCGTGTTAGATTTACAGCAGAATACCTACGTTAGATGACTGAACATCTTGGAGAATTTAATATTTGATTTTATCATTATGATTACATCATATTTTATTCACATGTGTAAAAAAATGTTGTAACTTTGTTTAGAAAGGCTCTGTATAAATAAAATATTACTATTATAATTTAATTCACACTGAAGCATATGATATTTGCATTAAATATGATATATTTAACAATATTTAATATAAAGATTTCAGTGTTTTCAGTCATTTCTTTCTCCTCTGTGGTGGAGTTTTATTTGATATTCATATCTGGGCCTGTGGAAATGAGCCCCTCTACCCAAATTCACCTAAATGAGTGAATAATGTTGATTGTACAGTGGGACATTACTGGATGGATAAATTGTCCTGTAGATATGTGCTTCCTTTAGTCAGAGCCTATTTGAGCAGAATACGACTGTCCAAATGAACTACGCAAATTCATATAAATTAAGTGAAATTGTACATAACTACGGTATAAAGGGTGATCACTGTGTGCAAAGAGCATCAAATCTGCGTCTCTAATCCAAAGAGATATGTGTCAAACTGGGGAGCTCAGAGTTAGCGTTTGGCTTTAATAGATATATACAACTATAATCGGAAAAAGGTAAAATGGCTTATTTCGACGGGACAGCAGGAATCGATAGACGTCACTGTTGATTTAGGCTGCTAGGAACTCATTTCGAAGGGGCAGCCCATTTCCACAGGACACCGGCCTTGATGGTCACACTTACATTCACGATGACTGCCACTTTGCTCAGGCCTCTCAGGAGGTTGTACCAGATCCCTGCAGAACACAGCAGCCATGAGCACTCTCCTCGTGTAACAAACTCCCACTGCCACTAGATGGCACTGCTCTGTTACAGTACACTCAGATGTACTGTGGACACTTCTGCAGCCCCACAAACACAAACGCCACTGTGTGTTACAGAATGATTCACAGAGACCAGTCTATTTAAACAAGCAAGCAACGCCCTCATTAGCAATTATAATCTTACAGAAGCACCAATGAACCTTTAATAACACATCATTGTTCGTTAATAACACAGCTAGAGCCGTACTAATTATTATTTAAGGAGTCGATTAGTCAGACATTATTCGTTGAGTCAAACAATAATTTCTTTAGTACACTGAGATATTTAAAATAGATTTTAATGGCCTCATACTATTTTCTGATGTATGTATTAATGCTGTTTCCTCATCCCAACCAGACCTTGAATTCTGTTTTGTTTCATTTACACATGTTTAACACACAGTCCCTGTGTATTTAGATTGAGACTGAGTTTTTTAAATTGAAAACTCTGAGAATTGAAAACTCTGAGAGAAGAACCTGAACTTTGTGATTTAATTTAATGTAGTGCTCCATTGTGTTTTTTAAAATCCATGCGTCTACACTAGATTTGGATGATTTAAGCCTTGAAATTGCCTATCTCTACTGAACTAAACATAAAAAGGTAACTGTTAAGTTGAAAGCAACCACTACATGACATCACAAGGTGGAAGAAGAAAGACTAATAATAATATAATGGGCTACTCAAACATGTGTGACTGAAACAAAACAAACTCAGGTCTGATTTTGAGGAGGTAACAACACTGTAACATGGCTTAAAGCTCACAAGAGTACATTCTGTGTAATATTTGTCTTTAAATATCAAGGCTGAACTAAGGTTTTCAATCTGTATTGTATCATTATTTGGACAGTTATTTTAATGTGTATAAGCAGCACAGGGAAGGCTCGGAAATACACACCGATATCTTTGGCTTTGGCCGCTATGGGCCTGCGCAGTTCTGTCACAAATTTCTTGGCGTCCAGTCGAATTTCAATGATGTTATTCAGCAGAGCGAAGAGAGGAGCCAGGGGGAAGGAGGCCACGAACAGAGTCACCATTCCAAACTGGATAACTGCACACATGCACAGTGGAAAAGTGGGTTTAAACAAAGTAAAGTGTACTTTTTATAATAAATATAATCTACAAGATTTGAAAATACATTTTGCTCACTGTAAATGGCAGTACTGGTTTAAAGCAGGCCAATGTGACACTGATGTTTCAGAGCTTTTTAACAATGGTTTAGTTGTTTGGCTTCTCATTTATTCTCTCCAAGTTGTATTTGGAGTGATTTCTGCATGTGTGAGCAATCTTTAATGTTCTTCAAATGTGCAGATTATAACATAATGGTCCACAGGTGTCATAGATTATAAGTATAGAGCACTGTGGTCTTTCACTTTAAGAAGCAGCAAAAACATCAATACAACATTTCTGAACATTTGTGTCTGACTGGTCCTGGAACCTCCTTTTGTCAAAGTAGCACAAGCACAGTAGTAGTGGGCGGGGATAGGGGAGAGGTGAAAAGGATTACTCAGAGATTCATGAATCACTCATGTGGAGGGAACCATTTTATTTGCCTGGGATCCAGAATACACACTCCAGTACTTTACAAAGATGTGTGTCTGGTCACGGCTGACTGAGTTCAGACGACTGTAACTGACAGGCAAATTAGACAATCAGGAATACGCATGATTTGTCTGTATCAAAACAAATAAGACTGTTTATGTAGATAAAGAATGAAAAAAAAATCCCAATGAATGCTGAAACCCAAATGAAAAACATGGTGCATCTGTCACACTTTATGATGTCAAACATCAATTTTACAAAATTTCAAAAGTAAGTAACCTCCATAATGTGAGCACTACATCTAGTTTTTGTTCGTTATTGCTGCAAAGCATCATTCTCTTTTGTATCATTTTAAAATGTAATTATGAGACCAACAGTGGTCATGTGAGCAGTATTAAACAGTATGGTGTTTAAACATGACAATATACAGGATATCCTTTAGATCACATGGGTTACAGTCATGTTTGTTCTGGCTTGTGGTGTGGCGGAGGGCGTGGGACCAGTCAGATCCATCTGTACACAAAATACAGAGGTATCAGTGTGGACTTGCCAGGCTTCCATTGCGTAGCTAAAAGCTCCAACATAATCTGACTCCTTTAACATGTGCTCACATGGTACCAGCTGAAAATGGCTCTGTGCTGTTTGGCGTAAGTGCCTAAACTGGAGTGTGAGATGATCAATCGTGCTTTAACCCTCAGGCACAGGGCAATTCCCCTTGAAAGAGACGGATGAGGGCCATGCTCAGGTTTAGACCTCCTTTAAACACAGAATTTAATGAAAGACTTGATAAAGCGCTAGTTGTGAGGAGATAGGAAACTGATCCAGAATTTCTACAGAGAAAGAAAATCTATCTACAGTGTGCAACCACACACTGAACCTCCAGAGAAACGTACAGGGACATTGGAGCTGTGTGTGTATATTCAATCACATTTGTGGAGCTGAAGCCGGAGCTGGCATGAGGACGTATGTGGGAGGCAAAGACAGAATAATTAGCTAAAAGCCAATCAGCTAAAATGGATTAAGAAGAGTGATTTTTTTGCAGACTCAAACCTTGCACTGTTGCACAGCTAGCCTACTGTACATTTGGAGGTTCTGTAAGGAAAAGTGCTGAGCTCATGTAAGAGTAAAGTTACTTCAAAATAATATTACTCAAGTACAAGCACAAAGTAAAGGTCCAAGATATGACTCAAGTAAGAGTAAAAAGTATATGGGAAAACTACTACTCAAGAAAGAGTAACTTAAAGAGTAACTTCCGGGACATAGCATCTGATTTATAATTTGAAGTGAATGTGATTTAAAAGACAAAACATTAAATAATGCACAAAATGTGGTATTTTCAAAGGACAGACACAAAAATTAGATAAACTAAATCATATCTGAAGGAGCTACAAGAAACAAATGTTCAAATGATTTCATATTGTCACATAAAGCTTTGTCACTTGTACACAGTTTGAAGAGTAACCAAAACCTTTACTCAAGAGTACTTATACTTCAATAAAAATATGACTTCAGTACAAGTAAAAGTATGCTAGTAGAAAAGTACAATTTCTTTGAAAAGTTACTCAAGTAAATGTAAGCGACTAAATCTAAGTGACTACTACCCACGTTTGTTGAGCAGAAATCATGGTTTTGAAAAGTGACATTTGAATGAAGGATTAGTGAAAAGTGGAGAAGAAAAGATGTAAGTTTAGACAAACTGCAGAGAGAGTGTGAGGCCTGATACTGGATGTTCTTGGGAGAAAGTATTTCCCAGAACGTGTCCCATCAGAGGCCATTCCAGTGTGAGAGTGCAGCCTTTGATAATGGAACACTGGACTCCTGAGAGCCAACAGGCAGCACAGAGCTGCAGACAGACTTTTTTTTAAATTAAGGTTTATGGTGTTGAAGTTTGATTTTTGGTTTAGTTTGTACTTGCAGAAGTGTAACTTTTATCCGAGACTCAGACAGAATAAAAGGCACAGTTCCTTTGTTGAAAAATGTGGGGGTGATGGTTTGATCAAATACAAAACTCCAATATGAAAACATACACATTTCACACAGATTTTGTGGCCTTATTAAAGCCTGATCCTGTCAGATCTAAGAAGCTTGTTTAGTACTTGGATGGGAGACCACTGGGAATTCCGGGAGCCACAGGGGGGCGCCACTGATGAAAACTGTCATTGTGTCCTTAGGGCAAGACGCTTCACCCATATTGCTTGGTATGACAGTGGTGTGTGTGTGTGTGATTGTGGTGGTCGGAGGGACCGATGGTGCAGATTGGCAGCCTCGCTTCCGTCAGTCTGCCCCAGGGCAGTTGTGGCTACAGTAATAGTTTTCCACCGAGTGTGGAGTGAATGAATAATGATCTGTAAAGCACTTTAGGCATCTTGAAAGGCGTTATATAAATGCAATGATTGATTAATTCATTAATGGAAAAGTGCATTTGGTAGGTTAGCTCATTTCACTAAAATATTGTTAACACTGATTGTGTTGTGATAGTGCTGTGAAGGGAGAGTGACTTAGTGCAGAGAGCAAGGCACGGGGGAAGCAGAGCACCAAAAACAAAAGCAAAACATGTTAATATGTTTTGGTGAATATAGAAGTAAAGTACTCCTCTTTAAGTTTTGACTAAAAAGCTTTGGTGAAGTTTGTGGTGAGGAGAAAATTCAGTTGGTCGACTGGACAAAAGTTAGTTTGGTTGAAGATGTAACTTTCGTCCAGTTGACAAACAAATTTTCTCCTCACCATGGACTCTACCTGGACGACTGAGGGATTCTTCACACATTTGGTGAAGTTTGTAATTTGACTTCCTGGTTGGCCTGAGTAGCAGTGACATACAAAAAGGTCATTCATAACGGTGACATGTGGTGGCCGTGAAAAGGTTCTGGGTTTGGTTCCTGAGGCGTCTGCAGTAGCTCACTGCTCCTGACACATCGCCCCAGCAGCACTGCTTGAAGAATGGGTCATTGGGTCATGGCATCATTAAAGTGTAAACCTTACAGAAAATTACCAAAATTACAGAAGTTATGGTTCTGATTTGACTAATAAAAATAAATGACAACAAGTTTACTTAGTTAAATGACTGTTTAAAGTTTAGAAAAATTATTTCCTTGTGCACAAATGTCCCTGCATTTTGGATGGATTTTTTTCCTCAATTTTTTTTCTCAATTTTTTTATTTTTTTTTCTCCCACAAACTGCCACTTAACTGAAGTAAAACTATGGTAAATATTCCACTTAGGTATTAGCCACCAAACCAAACAAGAATGGTATGAGTAGACTCATAAACTCAGTAAGCTCAGGTCTTTCAATGTGTGCAGCAAGTTACTGGATTTTCTTACCAGTGTGTGGAGGCCAGCGGCCTGTACTTCACTGCGGTCTGCTGGGGGAGCAGCTCCAGTAAAAGGGACACTGGGCGGATTGACAAACAAATTTGTCACAGTGAGGAACAGGAGGACACTAGATAAACTGATCTCCATCATGAGCACTCCTGCTCACTCACTGCACCACATTATTATTTAGAATTTATTATTAGCATTTATATATTTTCTCTTCTCTATTTTCTGTTTTATTGTGATGTGTGAGCTCCTGTGTCCAAATCATTTCCTTTGTGGATCAATAAAGTTTGTCTTAAGTCTATGTCTGATACTGTTAATGTTCATGTCAAATGTGACATCATGGATTTGAGGAAACAGTAGCGTCTATGTGAAGGTGGATAGTGCCTCTTTAATGGAGAACTGTACATGTCCTGGAGTCCTGGCCCATGTTCTTTTAACCCATACTTGAGCTGCTCTCTAATGACTCTCGTGGTAACACAGGAGACCTCTGGAAGATGTGCAGGTTCATCAAGACAACAAACTGCTCTGACATTTACAGAGTCAGAGCCACGCAAGCAGCACGCACATCTGCTAAGTGCTAACGCGCTAGTCCCAGAGTGTTCCAAAGCATTAAGCACTGTCATTATTCCAGGCACATTCAGAGCCTCAAACAGCAGAGCAGCATGACTTCATGTGACTGAGGGCGTATAATGAGGAGATGATATCTGTCCTTGTACAGAGCGTACAGGAGTGCTACAGTGTGGAGAGGACCAATAGGAGCTTTGACTGTTATCACGACAGCTCAGTGACTGCTGCAGGGGCCATATTAAAATCTTCTCTGGGCAAACAACAACGAACTGAAATGCCAGTGCAAAGGAGATTTAGAGAATTATAATTTCACGCTTCTTAGATCTGACGATGTGGGGTGTAAAACAGAGACAGGTGTTATATTAATGGGACATTCCACTTTTTTATGGCTTGTTTCATTTTTTAAGTCATTTTAGATGAATTTTGTTATTTAAAATGTCCAGGGTATATACAAACACAAGCACAGGGAGGCTTCTTTAAACCTCGGCATAGCTGTTAATTCACTCTGGCTCTCTTCCATGGTATCTCTAATTGCTTACAAGGAAATTATAGCTTAGCCAAAACATTACAACGCCACATGAAGAGTAATGCAAAAGAATATGTGACTCACTCATCTCCATGTACTCGGGGCTCAGTCCTATAAATGGCCCCAGGATCATGTCCTTCTCGTGCCTCCTCAGCATCTTGTTGCGCTCCTCCTCATTGCCCCCGTCCAGCTCAGACTTTCGCTTTCGGAGCAGTTTCTTCAGTTTCCTACATAAACGAAAAACGAAACCACATTCATTTAACAGCTCAAGCTAAGCTCAGTGAATCCGTGTATCATTCGTTTTTCAATATAAAACCAAAAATAAGAAAACGAAAAAACAACAGTTTTCTTCGTTATTTGTCTCCAAAACCAAAATGAAAAAACGGATAATGATTCGTTTTTTCAGTTTTCGATTTTGTGTTTAAATGAAGAATGGAAAAAACGGATAACGGCTGTTTCCCGTTTATGTGACTTCCGTGACTGCGATGCCGAACTTTTGCACCGGGTACGGACTGAACCAGGACTGATCCAGGTCCGAGACCAGACCGGGACCAGAGCGGGACTGAGACCGAGACCACACCGGGACCAGAGCGGGATCAGAGCGGAACTGAGACCGAGACCAGCGGTCCGAGCGGTTCCGTGTCATCGTCTCCGCGCTGGTTCCGTGCGGGGAAAGTGAGAATGCACTGTGGACTACAGGTCTAGACGGGCTGCTCCAGTCCTCCGCGCTCAAGAACCGCGGCTGGTTCCGAGGTGGTGCAAAGCATCAAACTGACGCTTTCACACCAACGAAAACGAACCCAACTAAGAGCTTTTGGTTCAAATGGACCAGGTCCGGGACCAGACCGGGACCAGAGCGGGACCAGAGCGCTACTGAGACTGGGACCAGACCGGGACCAGAGCGGGCCTGAGACAGAGACAAGACCGAGACCAGATCGGAGGCTCAGAGCCCACAGCAGGGCCGGAGCTCGAAGCTGAGGCTTGGACCCCGCGGAGGCTCAGAGTCAAAGCTTGGAGTCCGCCCCAGTCCCGCTCTACTCCCGGTCTGGTCTCGGACCTGGATCAGTCCTGGTTCAGTCCGTACCCGGTGCAAAAGTTCGGCATCGCAGTCACGGAAGTCACATAAACGGGAAACAGCCGTTATCCGTTTTTTCCATTCTTCATTTAAACACAAAATCGAAAACTGAAAAAACGAATCATTATCCGTTTTTTCATTTTGGTTTTGGAGACAAATAACGAAGAAAACTGTTGTTTTTTCGTTTTCTTATTTTTGGTTTTATATTGAAAAACGAATGAACGAATGATACACGGATTTCAGTGGATAATGTTACACCAAATCAGTTCATTTAGTTTTCCAAACATCAGTCCACAGAGCTTAGTTAAAACTCAGCCAGAAATTCTTAGAAGACTGAAGACATGTGCTGCTGATCGATTAGTCGACTAAAAGGGGGTGTGGCAAAACTATTACTGGGTCCGGTCAAGCAGTAACGGAGGGAAACAGAGGCAGATTTTTACATTCAGATGTCTCTTATTCAGAAACTAGGGGGACTATTGAAATAAGTAAAGTATCAGAATGTAGGAAAGAGTTAACACTCCAATAGGGTAAAGTTAAACCTGTGATATTCTTTCAAGTTGTTGACAAAAAATTAAAAAACTCATGTCAGTAACGGAGGGAATGAAATATGCAGCACTTTTTGGGTAATAAATACAAACAGCGATAACTAGATAACTCTCACTTACATATCCTTAACAAACTGGTTTGAATATTTGCTTCATATAGTTTTCTACCATATGGTACAAGATTAGGTTGAAAAACCTCTGACTTTTTGAGTCATGAGATTTTTTATGAAGAAAGGTCATGGTAACGGAGGGAAAAGTAATGGAGGGAAAATTGTGCAAACAAGTAGAAGGTGCAGGATTTTGCATCATTTGTGGCTTTTTTCTTCTGAATACTTTAATATTACTTCAAAATGAAAGGAAACTATTTCTATAAAATATATCAGTCCTTCCAAGTAAATTTTTATCATTTTAAATAAATTTTTTTTGGAAACATCATGTACCTTCATCAACAGTTCAAAGATAGAATAACACAAGATATGATGAAATACATCCATTTATTTACATGATTTTCAGGTCTTTGAAATTTGGGAAATAATTTTTGTTCCATGTTTCATACATGGTCTGTTTAAAACGGATGTAACTTTAGAACCAAAAATGGTACAGAAAAAAGGTCAACAGTTTCATAAACTAGAGTACATATGTATCTGTTCAATACATTTTTATATCAGATGCATTAACTTGAATTTTTGGCCTTGCTGTTTACTTCTGCTTGACCAGGCACTACTATTACGTATTTGTGTGTATCTGACCCAAACTGCACTCACAAGACTACACCTGCAGGGGGAGTTCATGCAAAAACTACTATTTATGCAGAAAAAAAAGCAAAAAAAAACAACAACTAAGAAACAATGTATTTATAGAAAGATAGATTAAATCTGTGAATCATGAGTTTAATCTGACTATATATTTAAATACCAGAAAATACCAAATCGCCGGCTCCCTCACACACTTCTCTTTTCTGTAGTTGTCCTGTAGAAATTCTGATCATCTCAGTAAAATGATTAGTCGAGTGTATTGTTTTCTGACCCTTACGAGGCATTGTGGTGTATACTGACCAGTCTAGTCACCATTGCTGACTTCTACTTTTCAACATGTACTGTGGGAAATATTGAGTGCACTGCTTGAAAAGGTGTGACCTCTATTTAGTGTCCTATGTGTCTAGTGTCCTATGTGTCTAGTGTCCTATGTAGGGAATAGTGTGGACACCGGGACAAACTATCATGTTTGTGTTGGAAGAAAAGGGAGACTGGGGGATGTTTTGACACTTTGCAGCTGATGTCGTCAACATTCCTTGAGCTTTAAATAAACTCAGTCTGATCAAAAAGAACTGACTTTGTTGGAGTTACAACAGGTGAGATGGTATGTGCTCTTAAACAAGTCCCTCATATATATATATATATATATATATATATTTATTTTTTTTTGTCCACTATTTGCTAATGTGTGCACTGCGTCCCCATGGTAAATATTGAACACTTCACTTCAGGCAAATACAGAACACCCCCAGCATGCAAAGTATCAGTTCAGGAAATGCACCTGTATTTGCTGGAGACAGTCCAGGTCTGGTGGGTCTCAGAAAAAAGAGCTGTTTGTGTAACTCCTGCATTCTGCTCATGTACATTATTAAAGTCCTTTTGTGTAGTAAGAGCAGTGTGTGGCAGTCGACAGGCGTGGTCCAGGTGTGGTGTGTGTGTGTGGATTGTTCTATGTTGCCTAACACGTTTGCCGAACACACACACTGCACAGGCTCAGTGTGTCATGGGAGAGCACACGTGTGTCACTCACGGTATGCCGATCTCAAACAGGTTGTTCTGGATGAGCTGCTTCCCCAGCATGGTGATACACAGCTGGATACACAGCTCCATGAGGCAGCCGGCGTGA
Source organism: Boleophthalmus pectinirostris (assembly GCF_026225935.1). Lineage (NCBI taxonomy): Eukaryota > Metazoa > Chordata > Actinopteri > Gobiiformes > Gobiidae > Boleophthalmus > Boleophthalmus pectinirostris. The sequence goes on along the minus strand of NW_026571140.1, from coordinate 433,982 downwards.
GCGCACTGAGGAAGAGGAGAGGAGAGGGGCGTTACATGAGTTTCCATGTGAGCATCACAGGCCTACAGAGGAGACATTTCACCTGGACTGGGACTGACATTCTACTGCAATCGTGCAAACATTAGTTCTCTGTATTTAACAGATGACAAAAATATGTGACTGAATCTTAATATTTTTTATAATCTGCTAATTAGAAAGTGAAGTCACTCTCCATGGAAATCAGTGAGTTAGCTTTAACGGATATAGAACCCTTTCAGTGATAAGAATTTAGGGAGTTCCACCTCCACAGACTTCCAGAGAAGAAACATACGAGCTCACTGACTTACACAGACTTCCAGAGAAGAAACATACGAGCTCACTGACTTACACGGACTTCCAGAGAAGACGAGTGTGGAGGAGAGCTCACAGATTATATTTGGTCTATCAGAGGTTTTTTCTGAACTTCTGAACTTGATCCACTTCTAGCAGTAGTAGCAGTAATAGTACGAGGAGTAGTAGTAGTAGCTATAGCAGTAGTAGTAGGAGTACTAGTACTGTAGTAGTAGTACTAGTAGTAGCAGTAGCAGCAGCAGCAACAGCAGCTATAACACTAGTAGTAGTAGTAGTAGTTGTTGTAGTAGTAGTAGTAGCAGCAGCAGCAGCAGCTATAGTAGTAGTAGTAGTAGCAGCAAATTATTCTTCACTCATCTTATGCATTCAGAGCATCCGAGTTTTATCATAATGGTAAAGCTAAAGCTAATGATAAATAAATGCTAAACAACTAGCATACTAATGAGTGGAGGCTTTAGTATTAGATGCAGGTAGTACACAGTAGACTTATTTTGTACTGGAGTAAGGCAAAATCTGCTCAAATATATGAGGAAAAAATCCAGTACAGGGCTTAACTTTCCCAACTGGATCAATAATACAGTTTCAGTTTCACAATTCCTACACAATCGGCTCTATTCATGCTTACGTCACAAACCAGGAAGACGTGCAGTGAAACTTCGGGTGTAGTTCCCAACACTGTGCTCGACTGACTGTGATCAAACCCACTGAAGTAAATGTGATCAGCAGTAAAATGAAGACTGCAGACGTATATGCTGTTTGGAATCATCTGGAAGTCCATCATCTCTTCTAATTCTTCACATGTACCAGTGCACTCGGAGTTGTGTGTAAGTGGGGAAATGATGAAAA
>NW_026571140.1:400306-427806 GCF_026225935.1 Boleophthalmus pectinirostris | reverse complement strand
CTTCAGTCAAGTCTAATGTGTGGTATATGCACAGTTTACGGAGATGGGAGAATGGGCTGGGGATCCTATAGACTACACTGAACGCGGCCAGGGTTTTCTTTGTGGTCCTCACAATGTAAGTGACTTTGAGTGGGAATAGAGCTTTTATTCGACGTCCTGACTTCACCTTCAGATCTTATTCTATCACTGTCACAGACACTGATATTATAAGGATGAGGCATGCCCAGTGTTAGAATGAACACAGCACTGACCACTTACTCTTGCTTTTACTAAATTTTACAAAGAAGAGTGGATCTGGAGCTGTATCCTGAGGGTGTGATTGACAGGTGGATTAACCAATCAGAGAGACAGATGGATCATTTGTGTCAAAAAAAAATAAAAAATGGCTGCTTACATAAAGGACGGAGAAACAATAGAATTAAGAACTGAAGCACCAAGCTGTTATTTTTCTCAGGTAAAAGAAGTTATAGCCACAAAAATGTGGCTGTTTTCTGCAGGTGTTCCAATCAGTGGGAGCAGGTAGAGGGTGCTCTTGGAAAAAGGATTAAAACTAAAACACAAAGGACTCCAAAACTCCAAAGAAGTAGATGTAGAAGAAGTGAAACCTCTGGCAAGAGGTGGAGACAGGCTTCAGAAATTAAATCAAAGAGAAGCTTTCTGGACTCATAAACTGAGAGCATGTGAACATCTGGGTTTGAATGAGGATGTTGATCTGTCTTTTTTTTTTTTTTTTTTTTATAAAATGTTACATTTACGACCACTGTAGGCTGATAGGCTCTATGTATATGTTATTATTAATATCATGGTTATTATTGATAATGATAATTATCAATAATAACATTAATAGAATAACAAATTATATATATATATAATATATATATATATATATATATATATATATATATATATATATATATATATATATATATATATATATATATATATATATATATATATATATGGTGGTTTGCAAGTAAAAAATAAAGATGGAAATAACAGAGATTTGTGTAGAATCCACCTGAGGTACCAGAAGATATTTTTGGTGATGAATTTTACAAAGATTTTTTTTTTTTTGGACACCTGTCATTCATGCCCACTGGAAATTGTGGTGACAAGCTACAGTTCCAGACAACACTTCTTCATAAAGTACAAGTGTTTGGTGTTGGCTGGCCAGGTAAGTTTAGTCCCTATTGCTGGGTTTCAGATGACATGACAGCATTCTATAGATCAACATTATTTAATAAGGATGGGGGAGCAGATAAAATTAATATTGTTAAAATCCAGATCTTTGTTGTAATACAGTGAGTTCTAGGGTCTAGTCACTAATAGACAACATTGTGGATTGGGTTGGGTTGTGGATTACCTTTTGGAGCCAACTACTCACTGTATTAAAACACAAATCTGCACTGAACAATATTCAGTTGATCGGCCCCCATCTGTATTAAACAATATTGGTCAATAGAATGTTGTGATGTCATTTGAAATGCAGCAGTTCCAATGACATCTCCAAGGGCATTAACTAAATAACTCTGTTAGTCCAGTTTCTTCTCTTGTAACAAGTAATACAAGTCATTTAAAGGTCATAAGGCTAAATATGCAGTGTTTTCACAGCTGGTGAAGAAGGCATTGTTGTCTCACCATGTAATGGTTATGGCCAGCATGGTGAACAAATGCATTGTGCTGGTCCACACAAACAGTATTTGATAGAAGTGCTGAGCGAGCCCCATTAAACCACAGTGCCGCCTATCAGCGGACAGGCCCAACATCATGACACGTACCTTTGGAGTGGAATGCTCCTTTTTCAATGACTTCTGCATGACACGGAACTCATACTCAGCCCGATTGTGGTCCTATAAACAGAAATGCAGTTAAACAGTAGTGAAAGCAATGCTATAGACCATGGACTATGGACCATAGACCATGGACCATGGACCATGGACCATGGACCATAATCCATGAACCATGGACCATGGACCATAGGCCATGGACCATGGACCATGGACCATGGACCATAGATCAAGGACCATGGACCATAGATCAAGGACCATGGACCATGGACCATGGACCATGGACCATGGGCCATGGACCATAGGCCATGGACCATGGACCATAGGCCATGGACCATGGACCATGGACCATAGAGTACAGCAGAGTCCTGTGCTTGGCGGCAGCAGATAGAGCCTGGTGAGGTTAAACAGGAGCTCCGGGTTAGAGAGACTGTGGTCCACCATTGAAGGAGCACACCAAACACCACATGAGGACCAGGACTGTTCTCAGTGTACACTAGTGCTATGTGTGTAACCCGGAGATGACAAAAAACCTCCCGAGAGACACTGCAGGTGAAGGAGTCTTTTTTTTTTAAATAATGTATTTAAAAGCCCAACTGGTGTAGACATTTTACAGTTCTAAAAATAAAACATTGTAAGTGCAAAATTAAAATGCTGTTTTTGTTTCATGTTGGTCATTCGGTGTGTCCTTTTATAGTGACCATGGTAAAGTGACACGAGGCAAACCCAAGCTGTGCTCCTGTTAGCTGCTGTCACACCGAATGACAGAGAAGACGTTAGCCCATCAGACGCACGTGTCCTTGAGCTCTGCCTCACTGTGACAGGAGGGAGAGAGAGAGAGAGAGAGAGAGAGAGAGAGAGAGAGAGAGAGAGAGAGAGAGATGGAGGGTGGGAGAGTCAGGGCTGTGTGATCATGTGATCATATCTGAAGCATGCCGACAAAAAGCATCACATGTGGGGTTAGCTTCAGTGACACCAGATCTGAAGGGCACGAAGCACAGGTCATGCTTATAATTGTCCCAGTCCGAACTCAAGTCATTGTAACTCCAACTCCAACTGAGTCATGTCCGAGTCAACTCCAGGTCAATTCCAGGTCAAGTCCGAGTAAACTGCAGGTCAAGTCTGAGTCAACTCCAGGTCAATTCCAGGTCAAGTCCGAGTAAACTGCAGGTCAAGTCTGAGTCAATTCCAGGTCATCTCCAGGTTAATTCTGAGTCAACTCCAGGTCAAGTCTGAGTAAACTCCAGCTCAAGTCTGAGTCAGTTCCAGGTCAACTTTGAGTCATGTCTGAGTCAACTCCAGGTCAACTCCATCTTAATTCCAATTCAACTCCAGGTGAAGTCTGCGTCAACTCGAGGTCAAGTCTGAGTTGACTTGAGATGTTTTGAACCAACTCAGATGGTTCAAAAATATCACTACTCTAAAGTGCATTTGTTGTAAAGTGTATTGAAGAGCACATGTTGCAGGTCCACTGTGAGTGAAGAAATAAGCACACCACGATGCAGGGACAGAGCGTCTGGTACAGGCTAAAACAGACAAGCAGGTTAGTGTGAGCAGTGCTTTAAAAGAAGTGATGTGTCCGGAGACTAAGGCCCTGATCTACTAAAGTCTGCAGCAGTGAGTTTTACTTTTTACAAGGATGGCAGACTTACACCGACCTAAACATGACTGCAACTTGGAGCAGATTGATTGGTTGATTGAAGAGTTCACTATGTAACTTTTCTGAAAATCTCCTGACTCTCTTGAAGTGATCACAGGCTCCTGATAATGTGTTGTTTAAATCCATTTTGTATTTTTTTATCTTAAAACATTTTTCTTTTTTTTGTGTTTGCTAATTTGTACATTGTATCACCATGGTAACTAACATTCTGCCAATAGAGATACATGTAGAACACCCCCAACATGATGTCATTGCAAAGTATCTATCAACTTACTGTCACTCATCTTGTAAAGGGGCAAAAATAGTTTTATCTGCTCACCACACTTCATATGATTTCTGCAGTTTTGTCCGTGCAGTGTTTTAGTAAATCAGGCCCTTTGTCGGTTAAACAGGTTGTAAGTTACATGATGTACAAAGTGGTACAGAGGCATTGAGATAAACAGCAGGTTTTTAAAGGTAACTGTTCCCAAACCTTGTGTTCCTCCTGAAAAACAGGACAGAGAGACAAAAGCAGAGCAGTCAGTGAACGCACCAGGCCCTGTGAGCTCTGGTGATACTGCGGTCCGGACAGAGGCATGTTGGCGGCTGTCAGGACTGTGTGGGAACATTTCACTGAGGCTGAGTCACCACTGCACAAGACTGAGCTCTTACATTCACTTCCAGATATTGTTCTGACCATACCACAGACACAAGCTTTCCCCTAAACGCATGAAAACCACATCTACTGTCTGCTCTGGAGTGACAGCTGCACAACATCAAGATGCTGCAGACGATTTTTACTGTTTTTAAAATGTGAGGAGCAGAACAAAACAGTTTGCAGTGGTCCAAAGTGATTCCTCACTTACCTTATGCATCCTAATTGTCCACCTCAATGAGTTTACAGGCGCTTTTCACAACCCACAGAGTTTTGTCATAACAGTAAAGCTAACATCTAGCAAGCTAATGCACACTTCCTGATTATCAAATTATAAAACACTTCTAATTAGACGTAGTCATCACTGGAGCAGACTTATTTTGACTTCAGGAGCTGCTTATGCAGGATATCTGTTTTGGGGAAAGACACATTTTGTTCAAATACATGGAACAAAAACAGGTCCAGGGCTTTTAAGAAAAATAACTGTGATTGTTGGGGGACTTCATAACATACTCTTTGGCCAATAGCTTCAAATTGATGTAGAGGGCAATAGTAGAGGCCGCAATGCCCCTGAGTCCTTGTTATCTTGACCTACATTATCAGAGCTATAATACTCCCTGCGGAAGCATGGTCATACAGGACGGCACTAGACTGGACGGGTCAGCACTATCAGTGTCTTCACTGTTTGGTGAAAACATATCCAAACTGAAAATCCATGATGGCTGTACTTTTTACTTTATACTAACAAGAATCACGTGTTTGGAATTGGATAATCCAGTTTTAGTTTCACGTGCACAGTAATTACAGGGCGATTAACCATAAACCAGATCTGCATCCACATGAAAGAAATACATTTGTGAACATATATTTAAATTTTTCTTTAATAAGTGATTGATTTGGGACTTTGCTACACACACCCAGATATTTTATATGACTTTTATAAACAATCATTTTCTTCACACACTGTTTCATCGTCCAGTGATGAGCAGTGGTTCCACTATTTTGAATCCAGATCACCAGGAAGCATTCAGTCATTGTTAATGTTATACCTGCATTCAGAATGAACCCTAACAACTAAATTAATATAGACATGGCTTAAATAACCCACTAAACAAAAGATGTTTGACATCCTGATGCTACCACTACCAAGGCACTGCACTGGTGTCATCATGTATCAACATCAACAGGACATGTGGACAAGACAGAGCTGAAGTGAATGAGCAGACAGCAGAGGTTTGTGCGTACGAGGTGAGCACTGAGCACAGCCTCACTGCTGCTCTCTCTGTCTGTACACAAGTGCCTTACACTGCACCTACCTGTGTCCAAAACTACTACAACTACTACTACTACTGCACTGAGAAAACAAACAAAGAAATGTGGAAAAATAAAACTTCACTTTGGAGGGCATTTCAAAACATCTGTTCTCTGCTTAAAATCTGTCCTGATGCAGAAAGAGTCTATCAAGAGAGTCTATAAAAATAACTGGGTATGTGTATCTAGGGCCAAAAAAAACCACACCTCATTTCACAGAGCACATTTTCTGCACATCTTTGAGCTTTGCGAGAAGAAGGAAATATGAACATCACCAACAACAACACGAGCGCATGTGTGCTGCTGTCTGTGGTGCTGATGTGGCTCTTCAGCACAGCTCCGCTCTCAGTCTGCAGCTGTTCAGGGTAATTGACTCCTGTGTGAACATGTTTGAATGTTGCATGCGTTTGTGTTGGTTCTCACCTCCTCCTCCTCGCCAAAGCCCGTCAGGTCCCAGATGTAGTTGAGTCTCATTTGACGCCTTTTCCAGTGCTCCATAAAGAGGACCGCTGCAGGAGAACCACAAGAGTCCATCACTAATGTGGATCGAAAGGGCCCATATTATGCTCCTCTTCTTTCAAACTGAAAACACTCCTTGTGATGTCATACAATACAACACAACACAGGAAGCGCTCCACTGTGTTTTTAAACCTTCACTAGAATTATTTGGATTATTTTCAGCCCTTGGAATGGAATGAACAAAAAAAGAAGTAAAAGAAGCTAACTTTTGATGCATTTTGACTGCACAGACTGATAACAAAGTGTTACTCAAACATTTGTGAATGAACCAAACACAACTCCGGGTCTGTTTTTGAGGAGGTAACAACATGGCTTAAAGTTTTGTGTAATATAGGACTTCAATAATGGTCACACTGCCCACTGTTGTTGTGTTATTGTAAACCATAACTCTGGTGTGGAATAGGTTTGTCAGAGTCATTCCAGGATAATCACTGAATGGTAATGATGGTAAAATGCTGTGGTGTAAACATGCTTAGTTTAAACTTCCACAAACGTGCAGAAATTCTAATTCTTTGCTGTTAATTTAGCTCTTGCTCCTGTTCTGTGCTCTTGAATGTTTTTGATGATTTCAAATTTGAATTATATAACAAATTCTGTGTGCAGTAAGATTTACATGTTTTAATTGATTGAACATGACCAACCTGCAGTGTTGGGGAGTAATGGATTACATGTACGCTATGTAATCAGAGTACAAATGATGAGTAACTGTATTCAGTTACAGAATACAAGAGTGGTAATTGGATTACAGTTACTTTGTTGAAATAAATTGATTACATGGCAGAATTTTCCTGTTTTCACATTTTGGGCTAAACCAGGACTAAACCAGGACTAAACCAGGACTAAACCAGGACTAAATCAGGACTAAATCAGGACTAAACTAGAAAAGCACTCAGAGAGCGCAGACCTCCGCCAAGGACTACCCCCATTTTTTATATAAATTGCGATAGAATCAGTCTTCTGGATCAGATCCGGATCAGCCTTAGGAATATGAAAGAGGATCCCATTGTCCATCCCTGAGTCAAATTTCATGGGGTTTGGTCAATAATTAACCGAGATATTGAGAAACAAAATTGTTGGCCCCATTTACCACAATGTTAACTAAAATTTCAAAGTGATCCAGAATCCAGGATTTCTTCCAGATCAACCCCAAAATGAAATCAGTTCTTCCTTTTCACATTTCCAACAAATCCTGAAAATTTCATCAAAATCGGTCTGTAACTTTTTGAGTTATGTTGCTAACAGACAAACAAACAAACAAACAAACAAACAAACAAACAGACAAACGCCGGCAAAAACATAACCTCCTTGGCGGAGGTAGCCAGGACTGAACCAGGAAAAAACCAGGACTAAACCAGGACTAAACCAGGACTAAAACAGGACTAAAACAGGACTAAAACCAGGTCTAAACCAGAACTAAACCAGGACTGAACCAGGACTAAAACCAGGACTAAACCAGGACTAAATCAGGACTAAACCAGGTCTAAAACCAGGACTAAAACCAGGACTAAACCAGGACTAAATCAGGACTAAACCAGGTCTAAAACCAGGACTAAAACCAGGACTAAACCAGGACTAAATCAGGACTAAACCAGATCTAAAACCAGGACTAAACCAGGACTAAATCAGGACTAAACCAGGTCTAAAACCAGGACTAAACCAGGACTAAATCAGGACTAAACCAGGTCTAAAACCAGGACTAAAACCAGGACTAAACCAGGACTAAACCAGGTCTAAAACCAGGACTAAACCAGGACTAAACCAGGACTAAATCAGGACTAAACCAGGTCTAAAACCAGGACTAAACCAGGACTAAATCAGGACTAAACCAGGTCTAAAATCAGGTCTAAAACCAGGACTAAACCAGGACTAAACCAGGACTAAATCAGGACTAAACCAGGTCTAAAACCAGGACTAAACCAGGACTAAACAATATGACATGTAACAGTAGGTGGACATAATTTAAAACAGCAGTGATCTCATATAAAAATCATTTCTCTATTAATAATATTTTTAATACAGTTAAGTGAAGATTGGACTTTTTATTGTCTTTAAGCAGACTTATCTTATGTTAAGATATCCTGGTCTTTGCTTCTCTACAGTAAACAAAAGTCTGTTCATGGAGACTTGGTCTCAACAGTCAATTTGAAGAGAACAAACAAGAATTTGCAGGATGTGGTTGGTACATGTAGTTTAAAAAATTATGACAATATCAAGTAATCCAATGTATTCAGGTTACATTACTCACTTTAAGTAATTTAATGGATTACGTTACAAACTACATTTTAGGGTATGTAATCTGTAATCTGTAATCTGTAGGGGAATACATTTTAAAAGTAACCTTCCCAACACTGCCCACCTACGCCACCAGATACAATAGTCAGGGGGGAATTAATGAAAATCGTGCACTTCTGGAAAAGCAGAAGAAAAGAAAAAGCAAACTATGGGTAAAACTGTGAGTCTAGGGCCCTGATTAATATATAATGTGATTTATATATAATGTGACTTATAATGTGAGATATAGACAGTTTATTTTAGTTAAATATGACTATGATAATAGATTTAACATAAAACATGACTAAAAATAAGAAGAGTATATCAGAATTGGATTGCTTGTATCAAACTAAGTAGAAAAATTGCATTATACAACAATTAAAGACTAAAGGAAGCGGAGATATAATCTTTTCTCTTTTAGTCGGGGGCCATTTTGGATTTTATGTACACCAGTCACTAGGGGGCGCACCCCAACTCGTATCTATGGAGAAAGCAGAATGAGTCTCACATGAGTCACACTTGAGTTGCCAGTCTCACTGCTGAAATCCAGTATAAAAAAGTGGACTAAGCAAGTGTGCTGTCACCCACAGCATCCAGCTCTACTCAAATGAAGCTCACGATGTTACAGGAGGGAATTTGTAGCCAGGCTCTATTCTGAATAGGAATTTTTTAACTGACAAAATAGTGAGAAAAACACAGGATCATGCTGGATGTGTTAATAGGGGCATTTTAAAAATAATGAGGTTCACAGCAACAATTACAGAGAGAGGGGCAACAAGATTCCAATGTAAGTCAATGGGAGCCAGGTTCAGAAGGAGCCAGAAGTGCCCATATGCAAACTTTCTATTTGAAACGTAGTGACTAGCGTGTTAGTTTTGTCCATTTCGATGTATACAGTAGATGGTTTAAACCTAAAATGCCTCTCTCTGATCTGAATAGCGAGTGCCTAAACCCCAGCACCTTCAGCCTATCATGAGTCTGTAAAGGAATTTAAAATATTGTGTGATTATTTTATCTTTTAGAAACACATTTGGTCTTGTAAGTAAAACTCATTTGGTTGGATTGTTAAAGTTAAAGACCTTCAATGTAAACACTACTGTTCCCTTTTGCCTGCTATCTTGTCTGGAAGTAATCTTGTGAGGAAGTGACCAAATGCAGGTGAATATGGATGCAAATCAGATCAAGTAGTTTGCTTTCAGACCTCTTTGTCTCCTTTGAATATACCACACCTTGACATCCTGCTCAGGAAGGCCAACAGGAACACGTCTGACCACACCGTAGGAGTCGTCACCTTCTCACTTTTTCAACCTATATAAACTTGGTGCTTGTATCATTCGGGGTCTGACGTCTGGGGGACACGCTGCTGGTTGTTCTGTTGGACCTATTTCGTGCAAGAAATAAACTCTGCGTCTTTGCTTCAACATTCACCAGTGTCTACAAAAGGAGTCTTTTTCCACAACAAGTCAGTGCTAGTGCAGCCTCTGCAGCTCAGGGAGGGAATTCTAGAGGTTCTGAACTATCACATGAGGCCTGTCCATATGCTGAGAATGAAACAGACGTGTAGGCCTGTATCCTCTATCTGCAGGTGAAGGCTCAGGAGACACAGTTCAGTAGTGACTGTAATATATATTTTATTTTAAACTGTAAGAGTGCAGACTGCATGCAGACCTACTTCAAGAAATTGTAATTATTTTAGTAATAGTCACCAGTTTAGTAATGGTGTTTTGCTTAGCTTCATGTGAACTAAATGATCAATATAGGGATTTTCTCTTCCTAATCTACGAAGTTCAGACAATACTCAGTAACTGGATGAATCCAGAGACACTGCCTTACTCCAAGTTCAGACCAACCAATGGACTGATTGAGAAACAGGATTGGATTTGTGTGTGCCGCTGTGGCCATGAGGGGCACTCACACACTGAGCGCTGAAATGGAGAGAGATTCACTTAAGTCTTGGTCATTTCTGTGTAAATGAGGAACGCAGTCCCCAAAGCCAAAGTCAATCCTGGAGGCAGATGTGAGCCACAGTTAGAGCATTGATCCTGTTTAAACCTGCACACTCCAGGGCTCTCAGATCTCTACTGCCCCCCCTCAGGACCCAACAGCACAGCATTCATTTAAGGAGAGGAGCTTTTGATTTGTGGAGGAGCAATATGCAGGACCACATCACATCTTTTGAACATCTCTTTAAAAAGGGGGTATTTTACTTTTATGTGACATTAACTGCTAACACATAACACATGTTACCTTTTACTGTTTTGAAAATGCTGTATTTGTCGATTTCAGTTTCATTTTTGACTCCTCTCTCTCTTTCCTCTCCTCAGTCTTTTTCATTCTATTCCTAGTGTTTTACAGGAAAAGAAGTAACAGCTTGCAGAACTATTTGCACCATATTTTAGAGTTGGATTTTTTCAGAGACGCAAAGCTCCATTCACAATATACGGCGTTTCCACTGGGACTACACTACACTACACCAGAGACATGCCGATATACGAGTTGGTCGATATTTGACCGATAGTTGCACTTGATAGAGCACTGATTATAGGCCTTAAATCTCCATCACAGGCTGATGTTCTGTTGTGGCCAATTCACATTCAGGCTTCATGTATCAGCTCCACCAAACGCTCTCTTGACCCTGTAATAAGCAGCCACACTTCTGTGAGCATGGCATGTTCATTATGGAGCCCACATGCTAAGCACAGGGAGCACATTAGCAGGTGAGGCACTGACTCTGAGTTTTAAAACATATTTTCTAGGGAGAGCACATCTAACCCTCAGAGCACACATGAGGAGATGGTCAAAAGTGTTATGTAGGTGCAGGAAGCTGAAATTAATTGTCAAAAAGCTGACAGTAAACAGCAGGCATTTCCCCGATCTGACTTAGGGCTGGGCGATATGGATCAAAAAATATATCTTGATATATTTTTCTATATCTTGATATACGATATATATCTCAATATGTGTACAGGAAAAAATAACCCCCTAAAACTGAAAACTGCAAAAACAAATCTGCCAAATTCCACAAGGTCCTTTTTTTTTTTAAATTAAAGTGTAAGAGGTCGGCAGTTCATATATATGACAAAAAACCCTAATTACATAAATAATAATTTAACTGTAAAATAAAAGAAATAATACATATTTCCTTCTTTTCATTCATAAATAAAACAACTCAACTCAAGCTCATCTTTGCATTAACTCTGTTATTCATACCATAACCAGAACCATGAGCTCCTTCAGCACAGGAAGATTGGGAGTTTCCTTATTTTAACAGATCCATGTTCCTCACCAGTGTGAGAAGCTCTAAGGTTTCCAACAATCCACTGCAGATTAAACCCAACGTTTCCAAACACTGTTGTACAAGTGACACTGCTGCAGATTATTAATTAAAATCTTCTGCATGAATAAAATTTACATTACTAAACTTTAGAAGATATATAGCATAACCACTCCAGAGCCACATCAGCCTGTTTGAGATTATAATGTGTTGTTGTTGTTGGTTTTTTTTTGCACCTTTGCGTAGACTTGTTTACGTTTTACAGAAACAAAACTTAAAAAGCACATGGCTCATTTGCATAAACAGCTCACTCCAGGTGCCGCTCATGCGGTTCAAATTCTTTTGGACTAAAGGACACGAATATGAGATGTGCTGCTGGTGGCCTTGACTGTAAATGGTGGAAAAGTTTCATAGCTCTAGAAGCTTTTCACTGGCAGCATGGCGATAGTGAGGAGTGAATGAGACACGAGAGAGCAAAATCAGGGAGGCAGGGGCACGCATGGGCGACGACAGAGAAGACAAACAAGCGAAGTGGCATTATATATATAAATACGATATGTAAGAATCCATATCGAGTTTAAAAAATATCTCGATATATTTAAAATATCGAGATATTGCCCACCCCTAATCTGACTATAAAGAAAAGACTACACCAACACACAGTTCTGGTTGGACATTAGAGCATGGAAACCTGACCGGTCCAGTCCAATCAGAGAGCACTTCTAGTTTAGATACAAGTTAAAACTGTGTTATTATTATTTGTGAAATGTGGTGCAAAACTTTAGATATGATTTTTAAAGCATAAAAGATTGAAGATAAAGTCCACAGGAAGTAGAATAACTATCGCGAATCAGCAGCTTCACCTCAGTCTGTGCACAGACACACGACAACTACTTTCACCTTTTTACTTTTAAATAACTCCTCACACTGGTTTAATAGTGCAGTTTTGTGGACTGGAGGTGATTATTTCTGGACAATTTCTATGGATAATGTGGATGAGATGCTGCACTTTAAATTTACCACTTTACGAGAAGTGAGGAATAAAGTCTTCTCATTATTTTTGCTTTATCCTTTTGCATCTATGTGTCCATTAGAAGAAGACAAACAATATCCTACGAGTGTCATTATGCCGATGAAAATTGTGTGATTTTAATTGTGTCGGGTTCGGACAAAATTTCTTAATGCCTGTCGGGCTCGAGTCGGATTGAATCTCTGCTCTGTTAGACGCACGACCAAAGCTTGTAATGATTAGTGTTTTTAATAATCGAGATACTGAGGATTATTATGAAACAAGTTCACTCCTGACTTTCTTGTTTGACTTTCCTGTGTGAAAGATGATACTACCCAGTCCTAATACAAATAAACAGCACCACCGACTTTGTTTTCTTAAGCGATTGCTGTCAGAAAATGTGTTCCTTGTAAATTGTCTCTGCATGTTGGATAAAATGGTCAGTGTTGATGACATAGGGGGCGTTATAATTCACTGCTACTTCCTGTATTTTTGTTCAGTGTTTTTCCCACAAACTGCCACTTGCCTGAAAATTATGATGACTATTTAGCACAGGTATTATCCACCAAACCAAGTCAGAAAGAGAAAAAAACAAAAAAAACAAAAACATTAAAATCTGTCCCTCAACAATAGCATGTTGTTTTGGTAAACCTGAGCTGGTAGTTTACATTGATGAGTGCTCTGCTTTCTGTGCTCTCTGAAGACTCGTACCAGACCATCTCCACATGCCCTCCTCTGCTCTGAAAGCCAGTGCCACCTCCAGATGGCACCTCCGCTTGGCACCAGTTCACAGCAGAGTCGGACACCCTCTCATTCTGTTTGTTCTTGCTGCACTGCTAGAACTCAGAGACACCTGTTAGACTTCACTGTCCACTGACTGAGAGGGTCCATGAGGGGGAGGGGTACAGTGTGGCCATTGATGAAGAGGGAGATGTTCTGAGCAGGGGGAGGAGAGAACAGTTCTGCTTTATTAATGTTAAGGTTGAAGAAGTTGTGGTCCATGTCCATTGTTGGGAAGGTTAATTTTAAAATGTATTCCCCTACAGATTACAGATTACATACCCTAAAATGTAGTTTGTAACATGATCTATTAAGTTACTTAAGGTGAGTAACATAATCTGAATACTTTGGATTACTTGATATTGTCATGCTTTTTAAAACTACTTGAATATAGCGACCACATCCTGAAAATTCTTGTTTGTTCTCTTCAAATTCTCTGTTGAGTCCAAGTCTCCATGATCAGACTTTTGTTTGCTGTACTGTAAAGTAGCAAAGACTAAGATATCTTAACATAAGATGTTTTGTCTGATAAAAGACAATAAAAAACAAGTCTTTCCTTAAACATATAAAAAAAAAATTATTGATAGAGAAATGTTCTTTTATATGAGATCAATGCTGCTTTAAATTATGTTCACCTTAATGTTAAGTGTCATATTGTTTAGTCCTGGTTTAGCCTAAAATGTGTAAAAAGGAGAATACCGCCGTGTAATCCATTTATTTCAACGGAGTAACTGTAATCCAATTACCACTCACTGAAACAGTAACTGTAACTGAATACAGTTACTCATAATTTGTACTCTGATTACGTAATGCTGGTACGTGTAATCTGTTACTCCCCAACATTGTCCATGTCAGACATGAAGTTTGTGATAGTGGGAAGGGTCACTGGGGTGAGGGATTTTGTGTGTGTACACACAAAATCCCTCAGATGTGATTTAGTTTATCATTTTTGTGTCTGTCCTTTGTCCTAAATACTATATACTGTATATACCATATAAAAATACCACATTTTGTGCATTGACACATACATGGTGGGGAAAAAAAAAAAAATGTACAGGCCCATTAAGCAGTTGCACGTGAGCTGCATCTTGCCTATGTGCGACTCACCCCACAGAGCCATGAAGATGGAGAAGAAGACGGTGGCGGGGTTGTCAAACAGGTGGCTGGCGCGGGCAGTGCCACAGGCGTCAGTCAGTTTCCAGTAGCTGCAGGCCTGGTCACACAGCGGGCACATGGTGATGTTGTGGCGGGGGTCACAGATTTCCATACTGCAGCAGCACACAGAACACAGAGGCAGGTTAGAGAGGACACATCCCTCACTGTTATCCTCAAAGTGCCTGTAGTATGAGTGTTTCTACAGCTGCAGCTGGAAGACATGATGATCCTGTTTACATGTTTACAGCACTCAGTTGAAGCGTGAAGGTCAGTCTGCTGCTCCGAGGTTTCATCATTACCCAGACTAAAGAAGTGGATCAAACTATGTGTCATCCGTGCTTATGCAGAACTATTGCGCTTGTGTCAGCTATAGTTATAATCTATGACACCTATGAATGATTATATTATAATCTGGACATTTTAAATCATCTCAGTATTGATGTAAAACAAGTTAATAAAAGAAATATGTTTGCTGACGCAGCGTAAACATCATCATAACAAAGTGTTGTCTGCTGCTGACCCCTCCTATGGACAGCAGCACATCACACTAACCAGCACAGGATTTCTTTTCATTTGTACAAAGCTGACTGTGAGATGCTGCAGAATCAACGTGCATCGTAGATCAAGAAAATAAACTTGGGAGCGTGACATTAGTACAGAGCGGTGGGCGTGTACGTGTGGAGCTGAAAAATGCAGTAGATCAATGAATGATTTCTCAAACATGTATGAATTCCTCCAAATACTACTTTGGTTAGGAAATGGTGAGAAATAACTATAACATGGTTAAAAGCTCTGAAAAGTCGATTTTTTTTTTTGGTAAAAAAAAAGTCTGCTTGAATGTAACGTTGTCAAAGGTATCAAAAATCAGACAATAATCACATCAACACTAAAACTATTGTGAACTAGACAATTATTTGAACAAGTGTTGATACGAAAAAGTCACATTCACAGGACAGACATGAGTTGTATCAGAACAAGTAGAACACACATAGACTAGTATACACACATGGACACTATGAACCTACTACACCACTGAGGATTACACACAGAACACACATGGGAATAGAAAAGAAAAAACTACGATTTAATGTTGGAAATCATATTATGTAAATAGTATTTTTTTATTATCATGGTGGTATCAATATGATTCCTTAATATCAAAATTGAGTTTACCATTGTAATATTGTAAGAACACTAGTTTAAACTGTTCTGTTATACCAAATGAACGGAACAATATACACATGTGAGATACTTAGATTAGAGGTGATGGATGACAGCAGATGGGAGCAGGTTTGTTTTGCAGCAACAGAAACGAGCCATGAAATGTCGTCTTTTGTCAGTCTTTTGTCAAACATTCTGTAGCACAGCTGTGCCTTAGTTGGCAGAACATTAACTATCAGTCTTAAGGTTAACGTTTAAGATTCTCCCAGATTTGTGGTTGTAAGAAAGAAATTAATCAGAAAAAGGCCAAAATATTACATTAGGTGTAGCTAATTATTTCTATCATCTTTTAGGTCATGCCATTGACTTTAAAATATTGTTGACTGATTGAGTTTTGCAAATATTAATTGTCATAAAAACAATCCAGACTGAACCATTCCTAGTTTAACAGTCCCAAATACTTTGGGTCCGATCCTTCTCTCAATCTCAGCACTAAAACAAGTGTTGGGAATGGAGTTCTAAAGAGTCAGTGTGTCGTGCCTGAACATCAGGTGGAGAGGAGCAGACTGAGGGCAGGTGTGGCGCGTTTAATGAATTGTCAGAATCGTAAAAATAAATATCAAAAATCAAGTCCGCTGAAAAACAACGTGCAAAAAATTGCTGTTACCTTTAAAACTACCATTTGATGACATCACAAGGTGGAACAGAGCATTTGAGCTTTGGAAATGTACAGACTAATAATGCAGGATTACACAACAGTGTGTGTTTGAAACAAAACACAAGTATGCTTGTATTAAACACACACACACACGACAGATGTAGTTTTGGGTGTGCTTGTGCAGAAGTGTCTTGTTGTGTACCTGGGTTTGTTGTCGTCCACAGAGGCACAGCCATACAGAAACACGATGACTCCCACTAGAGCAGCAGGGATCAGCATCTGTGTGTAGACCCCCAGCCAGGCAAAGTACAGCCCCACCTTCTCCCCAAAGTACTTCCTACAGGCAAAATATCACAACACTCACTTTATAGTTATGAAAGTAATCTACAAAAGTAAACTCTACAATGGTAAAGCTTCAAATTTTCTGAGAACTGATGGAGAACTGATAAAGCACAAAGAAGCCCCTAGTTGTGTATTACTGTGTGTATGTGAGTGTGTATTTATAATAATAATATAATCTTAATCAGATGAAACATGAAGCTTTTGTTAAAAAAAATTAGACAACCAGGTCCATGTACCACTTCTGCATTACTTGTTCTACTCTTTTCCTGATACCTTTGAGGCTGTACGTGTGTCACAGTGGTATAGTGTGGTATGAGGGGGGCTCTAAAGCTCACATCTGGTTACCTGAGCAGTCAGAACCACGTGTTTTTACAAAATGTTACAAAGAAATCTGGATCTGGAGCAGTGTCCAGTCTCTCTGATTTCAGAGGGTGTGATTGACAGGCAGATTAACCAATCAGAGAGACACATGCTCTGTGCAGGTCAAAAACAAAACAGCCAGCTCTAAACTTTTCTGGATTCAAACAGAATGTAAAAGGGAGCGGCTGCTCAGGTAACACACGGGGCAGAGATAACTTTCACAAACTTATACTGTAATGAATTCTAAAGAAAAGTACTGGGGTCTGACCTGATAAGTCCGACGGGCTGGTACTTGTAGAAAACACTGTAGCTGGCCCACTCCTCGTACAGCAGCTGTGGACACAGTAGACACGTTTAACACTGTGTTTAGAAACCAAAAAAACATATTTGACATATTTCCATTAAATACAACTACGTGATGATGCTGGGTGATGATGCTGTACACAAATATGTGTTTGTTGAAAACAGACTGTAAGATTAAATGTTTACATCATTTTTTATGGGTCTGAATACAGCTCAGTATGTCACCGACATGTTGTACTACTACACCCACGCAGGAGAGTGTGCCTACAGAGACCTCCATTTCATTCACATGTGGCCTCAACAATAACCACGTCATCCATATTTATGAGTATTACATGTAAAAATACTCAAGGTACCCAGTAGAGGTTATGCAGATGACATCACAACCTTTGGTGCTTTATTAGTGAGTGGAAACATCATATGAGAGTCAGGGCTGAGTAATGACAGTTTAACCAGTAAAACACACGCAATATGAGCTGCTACAGTGTGAAAATATATATAATAAATTTCTGCTAAATATTTAGTTTGTACCTGGCATCTAAAACAAGAAAATCAAGAAATAGTAAACCAGCTTGCAGACTGGATAAGAGCGCTGTTTCGTCATGTTTTGTGCAGTGTCCTCTTTCCCGATATATATGACAATCAATATATCGGGCACGTATCTGCACTTTTTGGAGCCTGGCACATTTTAGTTCAAAGGGGACATTGTACAAGGTGACTACACAGCTCTCTGATGCAGTTTGTAGTGAAACAGGGTGGTAGACAGGTTTGTGTAATGTAAAAATATGTCTTTTTGGGGGTGGGGGGGTGTTAAAATCTATACTACACATTGACCAAAAAATATTGGCTGACCTTATCAGTCGTTGGATTCTTAAAAAAAATAAAAAATAAAAATAAATAAAATAATGCTATTGGCCATGAAAAAACACTAAACATCTCTACTAACCAACAGGGGCCGTGCACCAGGTTTGGAGTGAACAACAGCTCCACGGACAAAAAGGAGGCAAGAAAAAGCTCAGGATCATGAGCCACAGCGTCACAATTTTTAGGAGCTTTTTTCAAATAAATCGATGTAGCCAGTGTTGGGGAGTAACAGATTACATGTACCGGAGTTACATAATCAGAGTACAAATTATGAGTAAGTGTATTCAGTTACAGTTACTGTTTCAGTGAGTGGTAATTGGATTACTGTTACTTTGTTGAAATAAATGGATTACACAGAGGTATTTTCCTGTTTTCACATTTTGGCCTAAACCAGGTCTAAACCAGGTATAAACCAGGACTGAACCAGGTCTAAACCAGGACTAAACCAGGACTGAACCAGGTCTAAACCAGGACTAAACCAGGTATAAACCAGGACTTAACCAGGTCTAAACCAGGAATAAACCAGGTCTAAACCAGTTCTAAACCAGGACTAAACAAGAGCTAAAACCAGGTCTAAACCAGGACTAAACCAGGACTAAACCAGGACTAAAACCAGGACTAAACCAGGACTAAACCAGGACTAAAACCAGGTCTAAACAAGGGCTAAAACCAGGACTAAACCAGGACTAAAAGGACAGTAAACAAAAGTCTGTTCATGGAGACTTGGTCTCAACAGACAATTTGAAGAGAACAAAGAAGAATTTTCAGGATGTGGTTGGTACATTCATGTAGTTTTAAAAAGCATGACAATATCAAGTAATCCATAGTAATCAGATTACGTTACTCACTTTAAGTAATTTAACAGATTATGTTGCAAACTACATTTTGAGGTCTGTATTCTGTAATCTGTAGGGGAATACATTTTAAAAGTCCTTCCCAACACTGGATGTAGTGCATAACCTCTCTTGATACTTTGCAGTGACAGCATGCTGGGGATATTCTACATGTATCGCTATGGCAGAATATTCAACAATTACAGTATATGGTGACACAATGCACACCTTAGCAAATACAAAAAGGTTTACTATCTGAAAACTCAAGAAAAAATAAGACTTGGATTTAAATAGCACATTTTTAGGAGCCTGTGATCAGTCCGAGCGTTCGTGGTCCTTAAGGAGTTTGATTTTCAACAAAAAGTTGAGAGTGACTAAATGAAAAACTGACTGTGATTTGACGTGTGAGAAACTAAGCAAGAGCACAAATGGTGTAATGCACTATTGTGTGTAAAATAAAACTCAGATTAACGTCTAAACAAAGCCTCAGACAGAGCAGTGCCTACAGTTAGCATCACAGCCTCAGGGAATGTTGATGAGATCAGCAGCAAAGCATCAATAGTGAAATGATTAGATCTAATGCTGGTGCGTCAAAGTCTGTGGTTTCTGCTTCTGTGTGAACATCACCTGGAGATTTATTGAACTAACCTTTAAGTGAGACAACATAATACTTGAGCTAATTCTGTGCAAATCAATAGAAAAAGGATCAATGTAGGTTACATTTGGCTGCAGCTGAAGGGCACTTGATGAGGTGATCACAGAGATATATGTTATGGCAAAAACGGAGAGAAGGGATTCCATACAAAGCCCACGAAACTGCAATCGATTCCAGTTTTAATTAAAAGTGTGTAACCTTTGCGTACGGCTGTAACTGAATTATTAAGTCGTCAATTACATGTGAAGAGTGTTGAGTAAAATATGATACAGGACACAACACAGACCCACCCATCACACAGAGAACACCAGCAGCAAATACAACAAATGACTCCGTTTAATCACACGACGACGGGGCACAGGGAGAGGGGGAGACAGGGGTGGCAGAGAGCGAAGAGAGGGGAGAGAGGGAGAGAGAAAGGGGGGAGAGAGGCAGAGAAAGATAGAGAGAAAGGGGGGGAGAGGGGGAGAGAGGTAGAGAGAGAGAGAGGGGAGAGAGAGGGGAGAGAAGGGAAGAGAGAAAAGGGGGGAGAGGTAGGAGAGAAAGGGGGAGAGAGGGGAGAAAGGTAGAGAGAGGGGGGGAGAGATAGAGAGAGAGGGGGAGAGAGGTAGAGAGAGAGGGGAAGAGAGAGTAGAGAGACATAGAGAGAGAGAGAGGGGGAGAGACATAGAGAGAGATGGAGAGAGGGGGGGAGAGAGGTAGAGAGAGAGGGGGAGAGACATAGAGAGAGACGGGGAGAGACGTCGAGAGAGAGAGGGGGAGAGACATAGAGAGAGACGGGGGAGAGACGTCGAGAGAGAGAGGGGGAGAGACATAGAGAGAGACGGGGGAGAGACGTAGAGAGAGAGAGGGGGAGAGACATAGAGAGACGTAGAGAGAGAGAGGGGGAGAGACATAGAGAGACGTAGAGAGAGAGAGGGGGAGAGACATAGAGAGAGAGAGATGGAGAGAGAGAGAGGGGAGAGAGAGGTCGAGAGAGGTAGGGAGAGAGGTAGAGAGAGGGGGGAGAGAGAGATGGAGAGAGAGTTTATTCTGTACAAATGGCAAATGGCTCCTACCAGGCACTGACTCTGACTGCTCATGTCATGTATTTTGGTGACTTATACACACAGGGGTGTTTTATTGATTATGAATTATTGATTATGTATAATTTATAATTTATTACTTATAATTTATAATGTATTATTTATTCAGGTTGCTGAACATTGGGAGTTCCAGAGCTTCATTTGGCAGCAACATCACTGAAATGAAAGTTGTGAAAATAATGACACAAACACTGCTAATACTGTCAACTTGATACTAACATTTCAAACTACAAGATTGAAAACTGTGTGTAAACTGAGCCCCTTAAAAACCAAGGGTCCTCACAAAACTGAGAGAGGTCCTGACTTTACACATACAACACACATACAGCAGCGGGACAGAGAGGACAGAGGGACAGAGGGGACAGAGGGACAGAGAGGACAGAGGGACAGAGAGGACAGAGGGACAAAGAGGACAGAGGGACAGAGGGGACAGAGAGGACAGAGGGACAGAGAGGACAGAGGGACAGAGGACAGAGGACAGAGAGGACAGAGGGACAGAGAGGACAGAGGGACAGAGAGGACAGAGGGACAGAGAGGACAGAGAGGACAGAGGGGACAGAGAGGACAGAGGGACAGAGAGGACAGAGGGACAGAGGGACAGAGAGGACAGAGGGACAGAGGGACAGAGAGGACAGAGGGACAGAGAGGACAGAGGGACAGAGGGGACAGAGAGGACAGAGGGACAGAGGGGACAGAGAGGACAGAGGGACAGAGAGGACAGAGGGACAGTGGGGCAGAATGACAGAGGGACAGAGGGGACAGAGGGACAAAGGGACAGAGGGGACAGACGGACAGAGAGGACAGAGGGACAGAGGGGCAGAGGGGTCAGAGGGACAGAGGGACAAAGAGGACAGAGGGACAGAGAGGACAGAGGGGACAGAGGGACAGGGACAGTTGCCGTAGTGACGTTGTAGTGTAGCAGCCTGGGGCACAGCGGGAGACAGACTGTGAGCAGATGAGTCCTGCCTCCCGTGGTACAGATGGGAGCTAATGTAAGACCTTTTAGTCCCTGATCTGTCCACAGCTCATAATTCTGCTTCATTCTAAAATGTAATCATTATGAGGAAATGGTTTATGCTGTTATGAAATTGTTCGTACATCGGAACAAGTCAGGTCATGTGCCCCTCCTGTTCTATAACAACTACATTAAATCAACTCCGCTTTTTACAAGAAGAAAACAGAAACTAAAATTCTGCATTCAAAAAGAAAACAAAAAGGAGAAAATCAGTCTCTAATCAATACTAAAACTAGTATTGAAAGTAGATACTCAGCTGAGCAGCTGTCAATACTAAAAAAGTCCCATTCAGAGAACAGAAATGAATCTTTCCTGAATCTTTCCTTTTCGAATGATCTTGAGCTGTTTCAGAACAAGTATATGAGCACATAGACTAGTACACACACATGGACCAACATGAACCTACTGCACCACTGAGGATCACACACATATACTGTATAAAACCTGTATAAAAGAAAGCACTGTCATTTAAAGGCCTCATATGACATATTTGCTGATCTTTCTTATAATGTTTCTTCATCAGAAACATACCTGGAGTTGTGTTTTCTTTTATTCACACAAACCCTAAAGGTTTACTCAAAACATGTGTGAACAACATTCTAACGTGGCCTCAGTCAGTTTTGCTTAATATATAACATTTAAAGTTGAAAATCACATTGTCTTTGTAAATGCTAAATAGGTATCAACATCGGTATTGGAATCGGAGTATCGAGTATATTCCTTAGTATCAAAAATGAGCTGTATATTTTAGTATCATCGTAAACTCTATTCTAAATCCATTGAACAGTTATTGTTGGACAGAGTCCAGCCCCTGCCGCTCTGACAGGGCTCTATGATGATGGATAGGCTGGTTCAGGAGCACCCACCTTCCTGTCATTGGGTTCTGCTGTCACCCCCTCGATGTCGCCCTGTAAGCACAATCACATGCACGGTTAGCCCCCATTTTACTTTAGATGCAATTCATTACTCACCACATGAATAATAAATGTAATGTAAAAGTGAATTATGCTCCACCATCTGTAAAGTCATTATAAGTACAGATTTGGATTTTTTCTTCATCATGTTGTGTGTTGTGGCCATAATGGCTCCAGGAAATAAGGAGCATTTATCAACAGCTGTCAGCTGTAGATCTACTCACCCCGCAGTGTGTAGGTGTGTGTACTCACGTCGTGCAGTGTGTAGGTGTGTGTACTCACACTGCAGTGTGTAGGTGTGTGTACTCACACACTATCACCCCCTGCACACTCACGTCATGCAGGGGGTAGGTGTGTGTAGTGTGTAGGTGTGTGTAGGTGTGTGTAGTGTGTAGGTGTGTGTAGGTGTGTGCAGTGTGTAGGTGTGTGTCGTATGTGGGTGTGTCTAGTGTGTAGTATGTAGGTGTGTGTAGTGTGTAGGTGTGTGTTGTGTGTAGGTGTGTGTAGTGTGTAGGTGTGTGTAGGTGTGTGTAGTGTGTAGGTGTGTGCAGTGTGTAGGTGTGTGTCGTATGTGGGTGTGTCTAGTGTGTAGTATGTAGGTGTGTGTAGTGTGTAGGTGTGTGTTGTGTGTAGGTGTGTGTAGTGTGTAGGTGTGTGTAGGTGTGTGTAGTGTGTAGGTGTGTGTGGATGTGTGTAATGTGTAGGTGTGTGTAAGTGCCTGTAGTGTGTAGGTGTGTGTAGTGTGTAGGTATGTGTAGGTGTGTGTAGTGTGTGTAGGTGTGTGTAGTGTGTAGGTGTGTGCAGTGTGTAGGTGTGTGTAGGTGTGTGCAGTGTGTAGGTGTGTGTAGGTGTGTGCAGTGTGTAGGTGTGTGTAAGTGTGTGCAGTGTGTAGGTGTGTGTAGGTGTGTGCAGTGTGTAGGAGTGTGTACTCACGTCGTGCAGGGGGTAGGTGTGTGTAGGAATGTGTAGTGTGTAGTGTGTAGGTGTGTGTTGTGTGTAGGAGTGTGTAAGTGTGTGTACCCACGTCGTGCAGGGGGTAGGTGTGTGTAGTGTGTAGATGTGTGTAGGTGTGTGTAGGTGTGTGTTGTACGTAGGAGTGTGTACTGTGTGTAGTGTGTAGGTGTGTGTAGTGTGTACGTGTGTGTAGTGTGTAGGTGTGGGTAGTGTGTAGTGTGTGTAGGTGTGTGTAGTGTGTAGGTGTGTCTAGTGTGTAGTGTGTAGGTGTGTGTAGTGTGTAGTGTGCAGGTGTGTGTAGTGTGTAGTGTGTGTAGGTGTGTGTAGTGTGTAGGTGTGTGTAGTGTGTAGGTATGTGCAGTGTGTAGGTGTGCGTAGTGTGTAGTGTGTAGGTGTGTGTAGTGTGTAGATGTGTGTAGTGTGTAATGTGTGTCGTGTGTGTAGGTGTGTGTAGTGTGTGTAGTGTGTAGGAGTGTGTAGTGTGTGTAGTGTGTAGGTGTGTAGTGTGTGTAGTTTGTGTAGGTGTGCGTAGTGTGTGTAGGTGTGTGTAGTGTGTGTAGGTGCGTGTAGGTGTGTGTAGGTGTGTGTAGTGTGTGTAGGTGCGTGTAGGTGTGTGTAGGTGTGTGTAGTGTGTAGTGTGTAGGTGTGTGTAGGTGTGTGTAGTGTGTTTAGTGTGTGTAGTGTGTAGGTGTGTGTAGGTGTGTGTAGTGTGTAGGTGTGTGTTGGTGTGTGTAGTGTGTTTAGTGTGTGTAGTGTGTAGGTGTGTGTAGGAGTGTGTACTCACGTCATGCAGGGGGTAGGTGTGTGTAGTGTGTAGGTGTGTAGGTGTGTGTAGGTGTGTGTAGTGTGTAGTGTGTGTGTTGGTGTGTGTAGTGTGTAGTGTGTTTAGTGTGTGTAGTGTGTAGTGAGTTTAGTGTGTGTAGGAGTGTGTACTCACGTCGTGCAGGGGGTAGGTGTGTGTAGTGTGTAGTGTGTAGGGGTGTGTAGGTGTGTGTAGTGTGTAGGTGTGTGTTGGTGTGTGTAGTGTGTAGTGTGTTTAGTGTGTGTAGTGTGTGTAGGTGTGTGTAGGAGTGTGTACTCACGTCGTGCAGGGGGTAGGTGTGTGTAGTGTGTTTAGTGTGTGTAGTGTGGGTAGGTGTGTGTAGGTGTGTGTAGTGTGTAGGTGTGTGTAGTGTGTTTAGTGTGTGTAGTGTGTGTAGGTGTGTGTAGGTGTGTGTAGTGTGTAGTGTGTGTAGATATGTGTAGGAGTGTGTACTCACGTCGTGCCGGGGGTAGGTGTGTGTTGTGTGTAGGTGTGTGTAGTGTGTAGGTGTGTGTAGTGTGTAGTGTGTGTAGTGTGTGTAGGTGTGTGTAGGTGTGTGTAGTGTGTAGTGTGTGTAGGTGTGTGTAGTAGTGTGTAGTGTGTAGGTGTGTGTAGTGTGTGTAGTGTGTGTAGGTGTATGTAGGTGTGTGTAGTGTGTAGTGTGTGTAGGTGTGTGTAGATGTGTGTACTGTGTAGTGTGTTTAGTGTGTGTAGTGTGTGTAGGTGTGTGTAGTGTGTAGTGTGTTTAGTGTGTGTAGTGTGTGTAGGTGTGTGTAGGTGTGTGTAGTGTGTAGTGTGTAGTGTGTGTAGGTGTGTGTAGGAGTGTGTACTCACGTCGTGCAGGGGGTAGGTGTGTGTTGTGTGTAGTGTGTGTGTGTGTAGTGTGTGTGTAGGTGTGTGTAGTGTGTAGTGTGTAGTGTGTTTAGTGTGTGTAGTGTGTGTAGGTGTGTGTAGGAGTGTGTACTCACATCGTGCAGGGGGTAGGTGTGTGTAGTGTGTGTAGTGTGTGTGTGTAGTGTGTAGGTGTGTGTGTAGTGTGTAGTGTGTGTAGTGTGTAGTGTGTGTGTGTAGGAGTGTGTACTCACGTCGTGCTGTAGGTGTGTGTAGTGTGTGTGTATGTGTGTGTGTGTGTAGTGTGTGTGTAGTGTGTAGTGTGTGTAGTGTGTGTAGTGTGTGTGTGTGTAGTGTGTAGTGTGTAGTAGTGTGTGTAGTGTGTGTAGTAGTGTGTAGTGTGTAGGTGTGTAGTGTGTGTAGTGTGTGTACTGTCGTGCAGTGGTGTGTGTAGTGTGTGTGTGTAGTGTGTGTAGTGTGTGTAGTGTGTGTAGTGTGTGTGTAGTGTGTAGTGTGTGTAGTGTGTGTGTAGGAGTGTGTACTCACGTCGTGCAGTGTGTAGGTGTGTGTAGTGTGTGTGTGTGTAGTGTGTGTGTGTGTAGTGTGTGTGTAGTGTGTGTGTAGTGTGTGTGTAGTGTGTGTGTAGTGTGTAGTGTGTGTAGTGTGTAGTGTGTGTAGTGTGTGTAGTGTGTGTGTGTAGTGTGTGTGTAGTGTGTAGTGTGTAGTGTGTGTAGGTGTGTGTAGGTGTGTGTGTGTGTAGTGTGTAGTGTGTAGTGTTGTGTGTAGTGTGTGTAGTGTGTAGTGTGTGTAGGTGTGTGTAGTGTGTGTGTAGTGTGTAGTGTGTGTAGTGTGTAGTGTGTGTGTGTGTGTGTGTGTAGTGTGTGAGTGTGTGTGTAGGTGTGTGTGTGTGTAGGTGTGTGTGTAGTGTAGTGTGTGTGTAGTGTGTGTAGTGTGTAGTGTGTGTAGTGTGTAGTGTGTAGTGTGTAGTGTGTGTAGGTGTGTGTAGTGTGTAGTGTGTAGTGTGTGTGTGTGTGTAGGAGTGTGTACTCACGTCGTGCAGGGGGTAGGCAGCAGTGTAGATGCCGTTGGCGAGTAGACTGGTGATTCCTGTAATGGGAGTGAGTAGAGTTAGAAGTGCAGTCAGTGTTGTGGTGAGGCCTTCAGGGCCTGTGCTCTGCTCACTTCTCATCATTTGTTATAATGTCGTTTCCTCATCACACACAGACCTGGAGTTATGTTTAACACAAACCTGCACATTTAGGCTGAGTTCTTCTATCAAACTGGAAACACTCTGTTCTGTCTTGTAATGTGATGAAGTAGAAATACAGGAAGTGCTCCACTGTGTTTTTAAAATGCATACACCTTCACTGGAATCATTTGGATAACTGCGAAAGCTTTCACATGTGTGAATGAAACAAAACACAGCTCCAGGTCTGAGGAGGTAACAATATTCCAACATGGCTAAAAACTCACAAGAGACAATTTTGCATAGTATAGAAGAGGTTAAAATGTTTGGCTGTGAGGTGGGACTAGCTTTTCCAAAGCCCTAAATTTAACCAAAGGAACTGGTCCTAACCCTAATCCTAAAGCCCATCTTAACCTGATAGTGAAATAATATAATGTACAAAAATAAACATTTGCTATAAAAATGTGGAAAAAGGACATTGAAATGTCATTTAGAAAATCCTGTTTTATGATTTTGAGAAAAGGGACTGTACAATTTTAAGTGGATAATATTTCAAACTCTCATTCTGAGCAATACTCTAGTGATGACTATTAATTCTCGCTGACAAAAAATTAAGGAAGTAAAAAGAGTAAAAGAGAACAGGATAAAGCAACAATGTGCTCAGTAATAAAACTTCATATATTATGTTTAGAAATAAAATTAATGAACGGTAAATGGTCACATTTTTCTATAGTATATATATATATACATATATATATATATATATATATACATATATATATATATATATATATATACTTTTCTACCTTCAAGGCTCAATGCACTTTACAGGAACCACTCCCCCATCCACACACACTCACACACCAGTGTACACTAACACTGGGGACAAGATGGGTTAAGTGTTTTGCCCTAGGACACAACAACAGAAATCATCTGCCTCAGCATTCAATGTGTTATTCCATGACATTGGTGCCTTTTCAACTTTGAAAATGGAATTAGATTTTTCTTTGCATATTTGAAAGAAACTGAATGAATGAAGTTGAATGGGACTGTCCTGTTCCAAATCTGAAGGTAGATTACTCATAGATACCCCCCCAAAAAACTTGAAATAGATCAAATATTGACAAATTAAGTCAT
>NW_026571140.1:342806-395306 GCF_026225935.1 Boleophthalmus pectinirostris | reverse complement strand
AGAATTCTATGGTACAATTTACTCTTCAATTGTTCTATTGTGCATTTTGTACTGTAGTTTCTGGTTACTATCTTTGTAAATACTAGGTCTATTCCCATATGTAGATATTATGATATTACTTTTAAATAAAATGAAACGCATGTGTCCTGTACACAGCCTGTACTGACTGGGCTGCTGCTGGGGGCTGGTGAGTATAGATGACTGCAGCCTGAGCCTCCTTAAACACTGGTACTTACTATTGAGCTCCTGGTCTTGCTGTCGAAGAACTTGTCTCGGTCGGACAAATCGAACCTGCCCAAGAAAAGCACAGTGTGTGTGTGAGGACACATGTACACTACGTCTGTATTTCACAGTGTGAGGACACATGTACACTACGTCTGTATTTCACAGTGTGAGAGGACACATGTACACTACATCTGTATTTCACAGTGTGAGAGGACACATGTACACTACATCTGTATTTCACAGTGTGAGAGGACACATGTACACTACATCTGTATTTCACAGTGTGAGAGGACACATGTACACTACATCTGTATTTCACAGTGTGAGAGGATACATGTACACTACGTCTGTATTTCACAGTGTGAGAGGACACATGTACACTGCCTCTGTATTTGTCAGTGATATTTCCTCATGCATAAGCAGCTCAATGGGACTGTCCATGTGTGTATAATAAGAAAGCGGGTGCAGGCTAAATGCATCATTGGTAATGAAACTGAGAATGCGCTACAACAGAGCAATAACTCCAGGCTGTGAGAGCAGCACGAGGAAACAGCAGCCACTACAGTCTTTAGTGCAGTTCAAGAGGCACAGCCAGAAATAATATCCTCAGTTTTAAATTGTAAATTGAAAGTGTATGATCTTTAATAAAAACACAAAGGAGCACAGATTTGCTAATACTGAAAAAGCTTAGCATGTTTGTGTGTGTGCAGCTCTGATTCTGCCACACAGTGAGGGAAATTTCAGTATTCTCCAGCTGAGAGCAGGAGAGGGAGTATGGTCC
Organism: Boleophthalmus pectinirostris; assembly: GCF_026225935.1. Lineage (NCBI taxonomy): Eukaryota > Metazoa > Chordata > Actinopteri > Gobiiformes > Gobiidae > Boleophthalmus > Boleophthalmus pectinirostris. Next base: position 394,300 of record NW_026571140.1, on the reverse strand, counting down.
TAGTCCAGTGCTCAGACAGTGAGGCAGAGTGCTGATGAAGAGGGGTCTGCTGTGAGTCAGAGCAGTAAATATAGCTGCACAGCCCACTCACGGCTCCATACACCACTCACTGCTCCATACATCCACCAGCCTCATTCACTGCTCCATACATCCACCAGCCTCATTCACTGCTCCACACATCCACCAGCCTCACCCACTGCTCCATACATCCACCAGCCTCATTCACTGCTCCACACATCCACCAGCCTCACCCACTGCTCCATACATCCACCAGCCTCACCCACTGCTCCACACATCCACCAGCCTCACCCACTGCTCCATACATCCACCAGCCTCATTCACTGCTCCACACATCCACCAGCCTCACCCACTGCTCCACACATCCACCAGCCTCACTGCTCCACACATCCACCAGCCTCAATGCTCCACACATCCACCAGCCTCACCCACTGCTCCACACATCCACCAGCCTCGCTCACTGCTCCACACATCCACCAGCCTCGGTCACTGCTCCACACTAACTTTTTCAGAAGCCTTAATTTATAAGCATGTTAGAGAGACCATAATGTCATAAAAATAGAGATAGGAAGCTGAAAATTTGTATTATTGTAGATTCCTGGTCATATATTGTCAATATTGTCAAATAGTGGGTATCTTTATTAAGAGGGCCCCCAAAATCTCAAATTTGGTTGCCGCTCAATTTATTAATTTTTTTTAATTTTTTTTTTGAGGTCCGCGATTTATTTACTCTAAGCACATATTTACAAACTAACTGTTGAACCTCAGTATTTGAGAGAATGACCATTTCTGACAACAATCTCACACCATTCAGAGCTTTCATGTGGATACTGTGGAGTCAAACCAAATGTGAGATTTTGGACCCCCCTTAGTAACCCTTAGCACCCCCCTTAATAAAGATACACTATATTTGACAATTTGACAGATTTAGAATCTATGACAAAGAATCTGCAATAATACAAATGTTCAGCTTCCTATCTGTATTTTTGATGAAGTTATGGTCTCTCAAACGTGCTTATAAATTAAAGCTTTTGAAAAAGTGAGTATGGCCCCAAAATTTCAACGGGTCATAACTCAGGAACAACTCAAAGGATTGAGCTAAAATGTGAAATTCTGTTATTTGGTCAATTTAGATTTTTTTTTTTTTGCCAAATCTGAGATGGCTCATAGGGGAGATTCCTTGAAAATGTCTGATTTCATATGGACTGACCCATGGATATGTCATTTCTATCTAGAATGTTCCACAGTCTGACATTAAACAACTTTACTTTTCATTTATTCAATTACAGGTGGTTTTATAGCTCAAAAATACCTAGAAAAAAAAATGCATTCTGACTGTGAGCGGGGTCGCCTCTCCACAGATCTGACCTGTAACTTGGCCTGGTTTAGTCTCCATGAAGACGGAAAGGTTTAATACCATACTGTGACGCATTCTAGACAAAGAAAATAACATCTCCATGGAGAAAAGCTATGGGCAGACACTCCACCCGAAAAGTTACACAATGCACCTTTAAGTAATAAGATTGTATACTTTCAGTTCATAATTCAACGTTGTCATCTTGCAGAAAAAATAACCAAAAATTCCAACTAGTTCAAATAAAAAAAGTATATATTAATATATACTTAAATATACTATTAATATATAAGTTATTGTTCCATCCATGATATATTGAACAAGAAGTCAGTATAGTATTTATCATGACTTCCTATGACTTCATATGTCCAAGAGCCTCCCGCACGGCTCCACACAGCCACACTGCTCCTTCTGTGGCCTGCAGGGACATAGCAGGGACATCACAGAGCCAGCCCACTGCCTGCTACATCCAAATAGGAAGTGAGCATGGGAGCGAAGGGGTTTCTTCGAGCTCTAATTGCACTTCACTTTCTATAAAATTTAATTGTTGCTTTGAGCCTCATCATTTTGGTCACAAGGGTCGCCAGATAAATTGCACTCAAAAGAAGATTCATATTTCTTCTGCAAAGTGCAAACTGTCTTATTCATTCTAAAAGCAGTTAACCCTGTAGTCTAGACCTCTGCAAACATACTGAATTCTTTACTGGGTTCTTGCATTAGTTTAGCAATTAACATTTCGGTGTCTCATGTATATAAATGCTATACCAAATCTTTACAGTCTTAAACATGTAAAAAGCACATGGTTTTCAGTGGTTCACAGTTACACAGCTGACTTATTTTGGCCTCAAGAGCTGCTTATATAACTGAGGCAAGACACATTTTGCTCAAATTGTGTATGATTTACACAGTACAGTGTCACACATATTGATGTGCAGACTGGGTGACGCTGGGTGCTGTACTCACAGGTGCTGCTTCTCCCTGGAAAACGGGTGACACAGCCATTTGATGCTCTGTGGGCGGTTGGAGTCCACCTTTGGGTGCAGAGGAGCTGTGACCTTATGAATGAAGAGCCGGATCTTCTCCACCACATTACTGCCCTGTTTGACCTCATAAAACTAAAAGGAAAAATGATGGCAATATAATAAATGATAATACAATGAGTATAAATCATAAACTGAAAAAGTTCTTTTTTACATGTTGATAATGCAAAAAAGTAGATAACTGTAAAAATGGAGGATGAAAAGAAAGAGGCCAAGTGTAAAACCTCGAGGAACTCCTTTCACGCACAACACAAACTCAAAGGAGAAATAGCGTTAGCAAGTCACTTCTTCATGGTGAGATTGTGTTAAAATAAAGCTCAGACTTAAAGGTTGTATGGAGGATTTTTTTTTTGTTTTTTTTTTTGTTTCAAGTTGTCAATGATAGCATTATAGAGGTGCAGTAGCCTTGTAATTATGATGACCAAAAAAAAGAGAATAAAATTCATCAACTCTGGACGTGGTGGGGCCAGCTAAACATTTGCCAATAGATAACGACACTGCCTCATTATCTGTTAGCTGACAGGCTGTCAATCAATCTCCCTACGTTTCTAGCGTAACTGACTTGCCTGCGCGCCGCCGGTACGTGGTTTACGTACGCCTGTCACGCAGTCCACAGACGCAAGCCGCACAGACGCTGTTTACTCCACCAACGCAACAGTTCTTAGCGGCTTTTTTTGACCTATATCTTCCTCGCAGTTAGCACAAAGTTTGTTGCAATGGCAGACAAGAATCCAGGAGCAGTTAGCCGCAAAAGAAAGTCCGTTTTTGAGGTCGCTGAAAGAAAAAAGACAAGGGGAAAAGCAGCGAAGCCAAACTAAGGTGATTCTTGAAGATTCATTCCAGCGATGGCGCGACTGAAGCAGACGCAGGGTCTAAAGACTGACGCACTGGTCGCCAAATTACTCCTGGACAGGTCACTTCTGCTTATTATGAAAACGTACTTTATTTCCAAGAGCTAGACAAACGTTTTTCAGGACACGAAAGCGATATCCTATGTCTGAAAACGTAATTTTCAATGCAAAGAAAGAGTCCGCTTGCTGCTGCGTGTTGTAGCTAGTTCATTCGCACTGAATCTCCGCGCACTCTTCTCTGCACCCCTTTCCTGCTCCTGTCCCCGCTGCCCGTTCCGCTCTTCCCCCTGCTCCTCACTTCTCCGGGCACGGAATCTCCGCGCACCGCTCCCCTCTCCTCTCTCCTCTCCTCTCTCCTCTCCCTGCTCCGCTCTTCTCCCTGCTCCTCACTTCTCATCCGCGAACGAAATGTCTGCACACCCGCTCCCCCCCCCTCCTCACTTCTCCGTCTTGCCTAACCAACACTGTAGTTAGTTGTTTACAAGTCATGTGCAGCTCACCGGCTGTAAACAAACCTGTTTCTGCTGTAAGGAGGAGGTGGGAGGAGGCGTTTCTACGTAGGGAGCTGTAGGGGAGGGGGGGTAGTTTCACGCATGCGCAACATTTGAAGGACAAACAGTCGCTGGATTTCTCGTTCCTTGGAAAATCCTCTATACAATCTTTAAGTGTAACTTGAGTAACAAAGACAGACACATCAGTGCCTACAGTTAGCATTACACCCACAGGGAATGTCAATGACTTCAGCTGCAAAGTATCAGTTAGAATCAATGTGACTATACTTGTGAAGCATGTACTGTCATGTTTAAAACTGGTGTGTATATTAAGAGTAGAGCCTGACATGAAACTGATATAATGGGAGTTGGAGCTGCCGATAGCCGATATAATCACCGATATATTTAGTGATGTAAAAATTCACTGTAAATCTTGAATTATTTAAAAAACTTAGGTTTGACTCTGGTGGATTTTAAATTGGGTTTATTTAGGCAACATTTATTGTTATTCTGACTCTTTACGTCATATTTACAGACAGTAGGTCAGACTAATGGCATTTTTGTATCACATTCTAGCAGCTAGTGATGGGTATTCCAGTTCTTTTTAGAGAAACGGCTCTTTTGGCTCAACTCACTAAAAGCAGCTAGCTCTTTCGGCTCCCAATCGGCTTTTCAGGTTGTTTTGTTGCAAGCAGGTCTAAAGCACGTGTAAACCAGGACTGAAAAAGGACTAAACCAGGACTAAAACAAATCTAAACCATGTGTAAAACAGGACTAAACCAGAACTGAACCAGGACTGAATGTCAGGACTCTGGAGCCCAAGATTAGTCCTGGTTTATTTATTTTATGCTGAACTACAGCCAAACATGCACGTTTATTCTCTCCTATGCACATGCAGATTTCTGTTTCATTTTCAGCCGCTGCCGCTGTCAAACTCCCACGAGTCTGCACGCGACGTGAAGAGAAAAAAAGTGAGAGAAAGAGAAAACATGGCTCCCAATAAGGAGCAGGCTCCCGTTGTTCCCTTCAAAGAGCCGGATCTAAGAGCTACTTCGTTCGCGACCGACCCATTACTACTAGCTAGTAAAGAAACTAGCGCTATTAGCCTTTAGCCGTAAATGCTGAGCGCTGCGGTAATTAATTATATGCACAAATGTCATAATTCGAACCTCTATTCACAGCTCATTTACATATCAATGTAGGTCCAGTAACAAATATACGGCCAATATAGTCACTTTACAATAGACCAATAGAAAACAGCCTGTTTATGTGCAGGAGCTACAGCAGCTAATCGCTAACAAATAACCAAAACTAGCTTCAAAGTTAACATATTTCCAACACTCAGCGCTCACACAGGCTCCTCCTCACATCACAAGTCGGCACTAATAAATGCCCTTTTAATCCAGACTCAAACCGATTGTCCGTAAAAAGAAAATAATCTCAGTGTCTGGATGTATGTGTGCGAGTGTAAACAAACACATGTGAGTGACATGACTCTGGGGATGTGTTCAGGGACAGTACGGACACACACAAGAAACAAATGACTCCGCAGATAAATAGGCTACTGATGTGGAGCCACATATTAGGACATTTATCTGTCTGTAAATTGGATTAAATGAACAGAATGTAGAGAGTCTAAGATTTATAACGACGTATCACATGTCCACGTGGAATATCGGCCTCTATCAGCAAACATATTGGCCAATAGCCGATATGTTTCCAGGTCCCCATATCCAATCACCATATCCGATATTATCGGCCGATAATATTGGCCAACCGATATATCGGTCGGGCTCTAATTAAGAGGATAATGGTACCTTTTTGGTGGGCATCTTGAGCTTCATGAACTCTGCCTCTCGACAAAGAACATGCCAGGGAGCGTGGATCTTCAGGAAGCCCGTGTCAGGGATGTTGCTCTGAAATCAAACAGATTGTACATATGTTTTAATTAGGGTTCTGCAAATATATCTGTATATATGACTGATTTTTACTTATTTATTTTGTGTCAGTGCTACAGTTTTGTTTCTAGTTCAGAGAAAGGAAATTTGTATATGTAAGACATTTGATATATTCACTATTTTGGAGAGTAAAGACCTGGTCCAGTGACAAAAACCACACTTCTCCTGAATCTGGGTTTGCCCAACCAGTCCACATGTGCTTTGTGGATCTGGAGAAGGTATTCAAGCGTATCTTGTCCTCTCCAGGTGGGTGGAGTGTCCCTGCCTCAAGTGGAGGAGTTTAAGTATCTTGGGGTCTTATTCATGAGTGAGGGGAGGATGGAGCGTGAGATTGACAGGCGGATCGGACTGTTGTGGTGAAGAGAGAGCTGAGCCGAAAGGCAAAGCTCTTGATTTACCGACAATCTATGTTCCCCTCCTCACCTATGGTCATGAGCTCTGGGTAATGAGTGAAAGGATAAGATCCGTGGATACAAGCAGCCGAAATGAGTTTCCACCGCAGGGTGACTGGGTGTTCCTTTAGAGATAGGGTGAGGAGCTCATTCACATGGGAGGAGCTCAGAGTAGTAGCCGCTGCTCCTCCATTTCAAGAGGAGCAGCTGAGGTGGCTCGGGCATCTGCTCCGGATACTGCCTGGGCCTCTCCCTCGGGAGGTGTTCCGGGCATGTCCCAATGGGAGGAGGCCCCGGGGAAGACCCAGGACACACTGGAGGGACTATGTCTCTCTCTTGGCCTGGGAACCTCCCCCTGGAGGACCTGGAGGAAGTGTCCGGGATGAAGGAAGTCTGGGAGTCCCTTCTTAGACTGCTGCCCCCGCGACTTGGCACCCGGTAAGCAGAAGAAAATGGAAATGGATGGATATTCACTATTTTGCTAAAAGAGGCTGTTTCATATTGACTTAGTAGTTTAACAAATAAATACTGTTATTAAAATGTATTTTGTTCTTAAATGTAGTGTAATGTGTTTTATCTCCATATCATGATGTCATAATATTGTGTATCGAGCCCAGGTTTTAAAATAAAACCTGTAGAATGATCGTTATTAATTACATCTGGCTCTGTATTGGGGAGTTTAGTGCTGGAGATCAGGTGCTGTGTTGTGCATGTCGGGTGCTTGGATGTGATTGTGGGATGCTCTAGTCTGTACACACTGAGTCTTGTGTAAAGTCTGAGTCACTTCTCACCCTCTGAGACACTGAGGTGTGTGAGCCAAAGGCCAGAGCCCACAGGCTGCTCACTGACTGCCATTTGCATCTACTGTTCTGCAGCATGATACACAGGGCAATACTCGATGATTTGAACATACCTATAATTACACCGACAGATAATACCTCAGTGTTCTATTATTGAAAAACAAAAACATGAGTATAAGTAAGCTGTAGAAAGCTGTAGAAGAAAGTACAAGACCCACTGGCCACAATCATTGATAAGTTTGCTCCTGTCGAAACTCAGGAGTTGGAAATGACTTGATTGGATTTGAACAGGCTCCTCACTCTAAGTGGTGTTGGAAGAAACCTAATTGTCTGTAGAGAACTTTGTAAATGTAATTCAATACTTGAGTGGACATCCATCACAGACTCACACACTGTGTGTGGTGGAAAGAGCTGCTCAAGTCAGCACCAAGATCTGAAGCAAACCCAGACCCAGTTATCTCTGTTAAAAATGTGGCTGACATTCTATTCACTCATGTATTCACTGTATTGCTCCTCTGGTCAGATAAAGCCTGCTGACCAGTCCAGTCCCCTTTCTGCTCTGCTTCACTCTCACTACAAACAGCTGCGTACACCAGCCACAATAGAAGGGAATAGCTGTGAAAATGGCATTGCAATTTGAACCTGGGAGGCCATTATCTGTCCTGATCTGTCCCAGCAAAACTTTAGGGAACAGGAGTACTACTTGGACGTGTAAAGATTGTGAAAAAGTGTCCTTTTGGTGCTCTTCAGTATAGGGAGCAGTCTTAAATACAAAGATGAGCTGAGGCACTCAAAAAGTACAAAATAATGAAAAGCCATTATTACCACATGGCAGAGGCAGATAAAGTTAAAATCACACCTTTTGGGGCCTTTTGGATTTATTTAGTTGTAGGATCTGGTAACCACTGTTATTCTCAAATGTCATTCTCATTCTGCTATAACGATGTTATCACATTGTTATGAAATGCTTTTGTAATGGGAACTAACTCTATTGGCTTATTAGTAAAAACTATTCCATAAATCTGAGGATAAACGTGTGAACGTTTGAACAAACACACATTATCATTATCATCCTCAGTTACAGCACAGACTTGACCGGATTCATTTTTGTGGTAGTTTGGGCTTTATTATTATGAATTATATTAAGACCTCATGCTAAGGTAAAAAAAATAAAAAAAATAAATTATATATATATGTATATATATATATATATATATATATATATATATATATATATTTTTTTTTTGTGTTATTATCTGTAATTACATTCTATTACTAAATAAGGAGCAAGTAGGTAATAAATAAATTCCATACTATCACCATGCTATTTATCATATTGTTTTTACAATGTATTTAGAGTGATATTGTTTCTTTCGAAGGAAGCGCTGTACAAATATGGAAGGGTGTACTGGTCAGGCTCTATTGTGCTCTGACTGAGTGACAGCTTCACATAACCAATCACAGGACTGTAGCTCAATTCCCTGAAGCCTGCTGTTACATTTCCACAAATAAATTGAATTTCATTTATTTATTTATTTATTTATTTTTCTCAGCAGGCTTTTCAAAATAGCTTTGAAGAGTTGAAGGCATGACAGATGACCAGTTAGTTAATTATTCATGAAGTGATTGTTTTTAGTTTAAGTAAATATTTTCTAACCTTACTCAGATCGTACTCAAATCTTTTTGGTGTAAAAAGTTTCAGATATATGTTGTATTGTTTTATTCTCATTACCTCATTAGTACACTATCCTTTATCAAGCATTCAAATTGCTTGCTCAATTTCCAGATTTCTTTTAAAATGTTTTAAGTGGGGGGGAGAAAAAAAAAAAAAAAAATAAATATATAATATATATATATATATATATATATATATATATATATATATATATATATATATATATATACAGTGTTGGGAAGGTTACTTTTAGAATGTAATCTCCTACAGATTACAGATTACACACCCCAAAATGTAATTTGTAACGTAATCCATTAAATTACTTAAAGTGAGTAACGTAATCTGATTACTTTGGATTACTTGATATTGTCATGTTTTTTTAAACGACATGAATGTAGCAACCACATCCTCAAAATTCGTGTTTGTTGTCTTCAATTTGTCTGTGCCCAAGTCACCATGAATAAGCAACTGTTTGCTGTTGAGAAACAAAGACCACGATATCTTAATATAAGAGGTTTTGTCTGTTAAAAGACAGTAACAAGATCAGCCTTTCCTTCACCAGATTAAAAAATATTATTGACAGAGAAATTATATGAGATCACCTTAAATTATGTCAACCTACTGTTAGGTGTCATGTTGTTTAGACCTGGTTTAGTCCTGGTTTAGTCCTGATTTTTAGACCAGGTCTAGACCAGGTCTTTAGTTCTGGTTTAGTCGTGGTTTAGTCCTAGTTTAAACCTGGTTCAGTCCTGCTTTAGTCCTGGTTTAGTCCTGGTGTTAGTCCTGGTGTTAGTTCTGGTTTAGAGGCGCACAGGAGGAAGTGCGGTTTACGCGAGAAAACACGGTCCACACGTGGCTCACGAGACGGCGGTGTCCGCGCTGTAACTATGGAAGGAGAAGTGGTCCGCGGGTTCTCAGGTTGATGACGATGATGAAGGTGTTTGTGTGTGTTTGTGTGTGTTTGTGTTTGTGTGTGTTTGTGTGTGTGTGTCCCCTCATGTGGCAGGTCACTATAGGACAGTAGTGCAGATATTATGAGTCTATGCAGGTTGTTTTCACCAGTGCCAGTAGCTCCGGTTTCACATTTAAGTTGTAGGCGATTTTATATTTGTTTTTTTTATATATATATCTCACATCGGGAGAAGAATTTCCAAGATACAAATGCGTTTTTACCAATGCACTGCTGCTTCCACTGTGTGACTGACACCGCCAACTTTAACATGACGTTTCCATTCCATATATATATATATATATATATATATATATATATATTACTTCCAGAGCCTGAACAATGGGTGGGAACACTGAGCTTCATAGAAGCAGATATCTTTTGTTAGCTCTTAAAAACATGAACCAACTATAGGTGTCTATGACTTAGGATCAAAACTGTGATTCAGCTTTAAAGACATGATTTTATGTTATAGTTTTACAGGCTACTATAATCCAATAAGAGAGAGTTACTGACCAGCTCCTCCTTCTCCAGCTCCAAGCCTGTGTCCCGCAGGTTCTGCTCAAACTCGTCCCTCTTGAACCTCTTGTCGTCCTCGTGGTAGTCATGTGGGTGCTCCTGCGCGGCCAGCTCCGGGTCCTCTTTAGGCTGGAGCGGTGCGCGGCTGCTCCTCATGCTCAGACTGCGGCGGAGTCTGCGGATGAAGTTGCCCTCCCCAAACTTGGTGGAGTGGCGGCGGGCGCTGGCAGGTTTGGGAATGTGGTACGCCAGGACGTAGTCCACGCGTCTACGGCCATCTGACATGTACGGGCCCAGGCAGGGGAGAGGAGAGCCGTCCTCCGCATACAGAGTCTTCATGGGCTGTACGGGCACAAAGGGAGAGAAGGTTACAGTCCGCATCTACCAACCTGGTACTGCGTTTGTGCTAGAGGTAAGATCTTACGACCCGAAGTAATGATTGACATTTTAGACCCGACCCGAAATTCGGGTCGGGTCGGGTCGCAAATCAAGTTAATTGGTCGGGCTCGGGCCGGGTCGGGTTTTAATACCCGCGGGCCGGGTCGGGTCGGGCTGGATTTTTTAGGCCCGATCTCACCTCTAGTTTGTGCCCATTTCAGAAGCAGTAGGCCTACTAGCTGGCAGTTGGTTCAAGAATACTAAAGATGAAAAATATATTTCATAGTTAAGATTTACTAAAAGAGAGGCACAGAGCAGAAAGAACAAAGTCAGTTTTAGTAGAAATACAACAAAAAGTAGAGGACGGTACAGTTGCTAGCACTCATGCTTCACATCAAGAAGGTTCCAGGTTCGATCCTTGGGTTGCAGATTCTTTTTACTGTTTTGTTTTTTGGACCTGGCTCCAGGGTTAACAGTGTCTGGATGTGCATGTGTCTGTCTGCACTCTATTGTATAACACTGCCTCATGTGCCTCAAGAGGGAGCACCACAGGCAGGGCAGTGCTGTGTGCAGCCTCGGGCACTGAGCACAGCTCACCTCTAAAACAGTAAACATCCACATTTATTTGACTGATTGATTGATTTTTAACAGCGACAGTGTATATGAACCAACAGTATAGCTGCATAATATGCTAGAGTTTTCCAAGAGACTATTTTCCATCTGCAGTCCTTTGCTAGATGTACAGAAGGAAGCCTAGAAAGATGGATTACAATGAGATGAAATAATTAAAATTTAGTTAAGTTTGTGCAGCAGTAGCAAAGCAGGCAATCCTAACCCCTGCAGAACCACCTCCCCCTCCCCCAGAGAACAAGTCAGCAGAACCACCTCCCCCTCCCCCAGAGAACAAGTCAGCATCACCACCTTCCCCTCCCCCAGAGAACAAGTCAGCAGCACCACCTCCCCCAGAGAATGAGTCAGCAACACCACCACCACCTCCCCCAGCGCCACCAGCACACCCATCACCTCCGCTGCCCACAGACCAGCCTGGAGTCCCCCTTGCTACATCTACTCCATCAACGGACTCTTCACTCTCCTTCTCCTCCCCACCTTCACCCATGGCACTGCCCAACCATCTAGAAAGCCTCATCAGATCGGGAATCAAGATGGTTCCTCTCACACCTAACATAGCACGGTCAAGGGTTATGTCCCCATACAAAACTGTGTCAGCTCTCCCCTCACCCAAACCTCCCCCTACTCCACCTCCTCGGTCCTTACCAGGCCCCCGTATTCCACCTCCTCGGCCACCTCCTCGGCCCTCACCTGGTCCCTCACCTGGTCACTTACCCAAACTCTCCCCTGCTCGCCCTCCCCCGCCTTTCCCCAGAGCTGTTATCACCAAGAGCTAGGACGCACAGGGCCTCTGCTGTCCCAGGACATACAGTCATGATAAAGGTAATATCAGGCTGGGGCCCTGCGATGGAGCTATAGCTCCAGTTACAACACATAGACAGATTAAAAGAAGGACAGTTAGACTGTCTAATCAGAGAAATTTAGTTCACGTTCCCTGTAAGAAGATAACATCCAGTCCTACTGAAACTAATCAGAAACTTGCTGTGCTCAATGTCAGATCTTTATGTAACAAATCATTTCTAATTCATGATTTTATTTCTTCTTTTAATCTTGATTTTATGTTTTTAACTGAAACATGGCTTGACAAAAACACAGGTCGTGCAGTGCTAGTGGAATCAACCCCTCCCAACTTCAAATTTGAATCTGAAACACGAGCAAATAAAAAGGGTGGAGGAGTGTGTGCATTTTTTTAGAGATCATTTGGTTACACACAGGTTGTCATTTGGGGTGTTTTCATCATTTGAGTATGTTTCCTTCAAAATGGAGCTAAAACAATCACCGTCCATACTCTACATAGTCATATACAAACCTCCTCAGCACTGTCAAAGTTTTATTGATGATTTTACTGAGATGCTTTCAGTTGTTTGCACAGACTTTGATGGTTTAGTCATTACAGGTGATTTTAATGTACATGTGGATAATGTGTGTGACAAAAATGCCAAAGAGCTTAGTGTTGTCCTTGAAACTTTTGGTCTGACTCAGCATGTCAGTGAGCCCACCCACAACAGAGGGCACACTCTGGACCTGCTCATTTCAAAGGGTGTAAATATTTCAAATGTCAATGTGGTTGATGTTGCTCTGTCTGATCATTTCTGTGTCTTCTTTGACCTGTCTGTTATTCCCAAACCACCGGCTGCTCCTACAGTTGTTCGAAGAAGACACATAAATGATAACACAGGTGCACTGTTCATGGAAATGATACATTTTGAAATTGCCTCATGTTCTAATGTTGATGATGTGTTGAACTCTGTGACTTTGAGTGTTTTGAATGTTCTGGATGCCATCGCTCCGATAAAGGTTAAAGTGGTTAAAGATAGGCAAAAAGCTCCGTGGAGGAATGATGACTCAGTCAGGACACACAGAAAAGGGAGTGCCGGAAGGCTGAGCGGAAATGGCGCAAGTCAAACCTCCAGGTTCATTATGAGATTTACAGAGGAACAATGCATATGTACAACTACACTTTGAGTAAAACAAGAGAGAAGTATTTTTCGGACATTATTGGTAATTGCAGTAACAACTCTCGTGTCCTGTTTGCAACAGTGAACAGATTAACAAACCCTCCAGCTCCACTGCCACAAGAACTAATTTCCACATCTAAATGTAATGAGTTTGCAGTTTTCTTTAATGACAAAGTTCAGGGCATCAAAAATGCCATCAATTCCACAACACAAATAACAAGCATGCAGCCACAGAGACACTTAGAGCTGAATCACTTTGCACCTGTAACTGACAAAACTGTTTTAGAGATCGTTACCAGTCTGAGTTCATCTACTTGCTGCCTGGACATGTTACCCACTAGATTTCTAAAGTCCATCCTCAACAGTTTACTTTCACCACTCACTCACATAGTGAACATGTCACTTCAATCTGGAACATTCCCAAATGCGTTGAAAACTGCGGTCATTAAGCCTCTCCTAAAGAAGAGCAGTCTTGATGCCACAGTACTGAACAATTTCCGACCCATCTCAAATCTGCCATTTTTTGGCAAAGTCCTTGAAAAAGCTGTTTACCAACAGCTTACGAACTTTCTCCAAATGAACAACTCCTTTGATGTTTTCCAGTCAGGTTTTAGAGCCCACCACAGCACTGAGACTGCTCTTATCAAGGTGACAAATGACATCCGCCTGAACACTGATGCAGGCAAAGTCTCAGTCTTGATCCTGTTAGATCTGAGTGCTGCTTTTGACACTGTCGATCATGGGATCCTCTTACAGAGACTAGAGGACTGGGTGGGCATCTCTGGTACTGTACTAAACTGGTTCAAGTCCTATCTAGAAGACAGGAAGTATTTTGTTGAAATTGGAAACTGTGTCTCAGATGACATGGCCCTGACCTGTGGGGTGCCTCAGGGGTCAATCCTAGGCCCCCTGTTGTTCAATCTCTACATGCTGCCATTAGGCCAGTTAATAAGCAGCAATAACGTGTCGTACCACAATTATGCAGATGACACTCAGATCTACGTCTCTCTGGCAGCAGGAGACTATGGACCAGTGGAGTCACTTGGTCACTGCATCCAACAGATCAGTGTGTGGATGCAAAACAACTTTCTCCAGCTAAACTCTGACAAGACTGAAGTCATAGTGTTTGGTCCACAGAAACAAAGGGACAGTGTCAGCAGTCACCTCCAGTCTCTCTCTCTAAAACCTTCAAATCAGGCAAGAAATCTAGGGGTAATAATGGACTCAGACTTGAACTTTAACAGTCACATAAAATCAATAACATCTGCAGCCTTTTACCATCTAAAAAACATAGCAAAAATCAAAGGTTTACTGTCTAAATCAGACTTGGAGAAACTTATCCATGCATTTGTCTCCAGTAGGTTAGACTACTGTAATGGTCTGCTCACTGGTCTCTCCAAACGAGCTGTGAGACAGCTGCAGAACATCCAGAATGCTGCAGCTCGGGTCCTTACTCGAACTAGGAAGTACGAGCACATAAGTCCTGTGCTCAGGTCTCTGCACTGGCTTCCTGTGCCTCAGAGAATAGACTTTAAAGCAGCTCTGCTTGTGTACAAGTCTCTCCATGGCCGAGCACCAAAGTACATCTGTGACATGTTAGTGTCATATGAACCATCTCGCACTCTGAGGACCTCAGGGACCGGCCTCCTGCTGGTGCCCAGAGTCAGAACTAAACAAGGGGAGTCAGCGTTTCAGGTTCATGCAGCTAAAACCTGGAACAGTCTGAACATGTGAGACAGGCCTCTTCTGTGACGCTGTTTAAATCCAGACTCAAAACATTTCTGTTTAACTGTGCATATAACTGAAAGGTTTTCATTCCGCACTCTTCTCTCTTTTTTAATTTTAATCTTCATGTTTTGATTTGTTTTTATTATGATTTTAATGTATTTCTTATTCTGTAAAGCACTTTGAATTACTTTGTGTACGAATTGTGCTATACAAATAAACTTGCCTTGCCTTGCCTTGCCTGACCCCTGACCCTGACCTCCACACAGAGACACAAATGTTTGTTTTTTTTAAATGTTTATTAAGGACATCACAATCGCAGTAGACAGGCTAGATGCATTGCGTTAAGTGTTTTAGCACAAGTGCTAGTTTTCAACACCTGTCCATATAAAAATATAAAAACAGAGAATACAAGACACATAAATTACATACAGATAAAATATATACAGTACATTTTCAGTGGATGCAGCTTTGATTGGAAACATACAATAATTTTAATTTCCTTTTAAATTTGTTGTTGTTGGTTTCCAATTTTAAATAAGCTGGTAAACCGTTCCACAGACTAGCCCCTCTAAAAGAGAACGAGGACTGACCAAGTGCCGTCCTGTACCTAGGAACAACACAATCACCACTAGTAGTGCCTCTTGTGTTCGCTCTGTGTGAACATTTTATGGTCCTGGCGAATTCTGAGTGTAATGGTATATTGCAGTTAAGACACTTAAAAAATAATTTAAGATTATTAAAATTTTCAAAGTTAAAAAGTTGATGTTTCTTTGTAATTTCACAGTGGTGCCAGTGTCTGGGCTTTTTGTCAAGGATCTTAAGGGTCAGTTTGTATAATGAACAAAGCAGTTTCAATGTAGTTGAGGAGCCTGGGACCATGAGGTGATACAATAAGATAGATGAGAGAAGATCATTGTGTTCATGAATAGTTTAGAGGTGTGGAGTGATAGATCTTTACATATGAAACGAAAGCAACTGAGACTAGTCTTAATCTTCTTCGCCAAGTATTTTGTGTGACCGGTAAATTTTAAATTTTCATCTAGAATGAGGCCAAGGTATTTAACTTCACTGACTGCTTGAATTTTCTCATTGTGCATAGTCACTTCAAACTCACAGTTTTTTGTTTGTGTATGCACTGAAAACAAAGAGAAACTGTTTTTTTCACATTCAAAGTCAGGCGTGACACACTAAGCTAAGTTGTAAGGCATGACTCAGGTGTGCACCAGCCTGAGCTGGTGTTTTTGAAGATACATACAACACAGTGTCATCAGCATACATTTGAACATTAACAGTAGGACAGCATTGAGGGAGGTCATTAATATATATGGAAAAAAGCAAGGAGCCAAGTACAGACCCCTGTGGCACCCCAAAGGGATTGGCTCGTTGAGAAGTGACTCCATTTACTCGAACATACTGAGTTCTCCCTTTAATATATGATGAGGACCATTTAACAGTTTCCTTTGCAAAATTGAAATGATGTAACTTACCCAATAAAATACTATGATTGATCATTTCAAAGGCCTTTTTTAGGTCAAGAAACACTGCCCCAACTACATTACCTTGGTCCAAAGACTTTTTAATGTTATCTATTAGATGACAGTTTGCAAGTTCAGTAGAGTATTTAGGCCTAAAACCAAATTGTTTTGAGTACAGAAGTAATTTACTTTCAAGGTGCACAAATGTTAAAAGTCCAGACAGAGCAGCACAGTGAAACATGGGCAGCAGCAAAAACAAAGTTTAAGAAGCAGCACAGATATAAGCAACATTACAACATGCAGGTAAGACACATTAGGAAGAGCAGACACAAGACAAAAGCTACACTATTTACAGACAGTTAAAATACTTTGAAAGCATTTAAGAAGGAAAGCAGAACAAAAAGCACACACACAATTAATCACAAGATAGCGGCAATAGTGTTGACGCGCTTGATTGTCTAAAAAATGTTTTTAAATGATATGTGAGGATTTCTCTAATGGTAACTGGGGTGCTCCTTCATTACAAAGTCTGATGGAGAATGTTGATTGGCTAAAGGCTGTCGTTCTAAGAAGATTGACACAGTCTCCTCTAAATGATCCTCTAGTGTCCATAGACTGTATATATGAGTGGACATAACTAGCTGCTGTGTGCTAAATAGGAATTTCGCCAGGAGGCTCTTCCGGCTCCTTCTGACCTGAGCTCCAGTTGACTTACATTGGGCTTTTTTCCCTCTCTTTGTAACTGTTGCAGTGAGCCTCATCATTTTGGTCTTAAAATGTTTGTATTAACCCCCTCTACATGATCCTGATTTTTTTTTCTTTCTTTTTTTTTTTCTCTATTTTGTCCATCAAAAAAAAAAAAAAAAAAAACTATTCATAACACAGAGTCAGGCTCCAGATTCGCTCCTGTAACCATGAGCATCATGAGCCTCATTTGAGCGGCGCTGAACACTGTGGGTGAGGTCACACTCACTTGTCACACACACGTCACACTGTGTGTTAGTGACCCGTCATTTGTTGGACCTTACACTGACAAAGTCTCTGAAAGGAGGAGGGGCCAGACCAGGCAGGATTTTACATATCATAACTAGATTGTCCCAACTAAAAAGGTTGTATTTTAATAAGATTGGGCAGTGATGAAAATGTTGTGGTTTCTTGTCCAAAACTTTAAATGTCTGTTTATACAGAGTTCTGTGGTTTGAGTGTAATGTGGTGGACCTGGGACCAGGTGCACGGCACTAGGTCACGTGAGACAAAATATGATAAACCTGAAGTTAGATAGTATGGACTTTAAAAACTAAGGCTGGAGTCTACGAGAATGCCGAGGCACTTGAATTACTGCACTTTGTTTGTAATTTCAGATCTGACACCAGAATATCTGATTTTGTTGGTGAATGGTGAGTCTTGGTGAAAAAACAAACAACAATATCTCAAAAGGAAAATGAAATGGCTGTGAGGTACTCAGACCTCTTACGTGAGGTCAAACAAAGCTCTTCTGGATGATAGGAGAAGAGTTTGAGAGGAGATTTGCAGCTGCATTCTCTCCAGGCAAATACTGACATTTCAATAGAAGAAACAAAAGACAATCTTTTGGTTCACACTGCAGTAATCACAATAACAGGAGCACCGTCACACATGGAGCACACCAGCCTGTGATAGGTGCTCCTCTCTTCTATTCCTCACCTGTCCATCACCGGTCCAACACCTGTCCATCAGCCACTCTCTGTGTTCACACTACACTGACCTAACATGGTCCGAGTTAAAGCAGTAAACAACAAAACACAGTGTCCATACAGCAGCTCAATAATGGAACATCTAAGGCGGTGATGTAGCAGAGCGTCACGCCTGGAGAGCATTGTTTATTTTAGCCTGTGGACAAAATGCATAAATAAAATATAGTGTGTCAACCTAAAAGCACAGAATAGAACTTCATATAAATGTTGCATGTAATGTTAGAATGAAAATGGTCAAATGTAAACTCTCCTGCCCATTGATTCAGAGGTTTGATCCCCACTGTCTAAAGTACAAACTATAGTTGTGTCCTTGGGCAAGATACTTAATCTAGCCAGCCTCTGGTGCCTGTGTACAGTGTGGTATGAATGTATGAATGGGAGAGTGCTTCCTTCATGTAAAGTGCTTTGAGTGCTGAACAGAGATAGCAAAGCACTATATTTTATGAATGGGACCACTTCTCCATGTTGCCCATGTCACATCACAGTTAGTAATAACACAGATTGTTTTCTGTGTGTTCTACTACACAATACTAACATTTCAAACTTGATACTAAGGAAAAGACTTAGATACTTGATTCTGATACCACAATGGTAATGAAAAACATTCACTATTTTGACAACAGAATTTTAGTCTATGTGCTCTTATACTTACTGTATACAGCTCAAGATCATTCTAAAGACATCTGAGAAAAAATATCTCTATCCTGTGAGTGAGACTTTTTTAGTCTTGATACCTGCTCAAATGAGTATCTAGATGAGATACTGAGTATTGATTAGTTAGATATTTTTGACAGCCCTAGTTTCTACTGAAAAGAAAAATATAAAAGAATATCTATGTTTAATAGTATAGGGTAGAGGTGAGATCGGGCCTAAAAAATCCAGCCCGACCCGACCCGGCCCGCGGGTATTAAAACCCGACCCGCCCCGAGCCCGACCAATTAACTTGATTTGCAGGCCCGAGCCCGAAGCAAACCTGAAATGTCATATTTTATTTGTGAGGACTCGGGAGGAGGAGCAGTGCTCAGCGTCGAGGTGCCAGTCTTTTTGCTCTCGTATGAAAGCAAAGCGCCACATTGACGACATTCAGCGAAGCCAACGCAAGTTTCTGTAGCATTTTCAACAATCAAT
The DNA here is from genome assembly GCF_026225935.1 of Boleophthalmus pectinirostris. Lineage (NCBI taxonomy): Eukaryota > Metazoa > Chordata > Actinopteri > Gobiiformes > Gobiidae > Boleophthalmus > Boleophthalmus pectinirostris. The sequence goes on along the minus strand of NW_026571140.1, from coordinate 375,223 downwards.
TTGAAGCTTTTCCACACCTCACTCTTACCGGTGCGTGTTTGTCTTTTCAGTTCTCCTGCCTTTAGTTTAACTTCTTGCTCCTGCATATTGGGGATACCAGGTCAAAATAGATGCAGACTTGCGGAGGGGAAGATAATTAAATTAAGAGGGGGCATTCACGTGCGCAGAGCTCTGGCTCTGCGGATCCTGTTTAGTAGTTAAATAGCAATTACATTACATTACTTCTCTGTTTTATCCATATTATTTATTTTATAACAAGTATTCCTTAGTTTAGTATCCTCACATCGTTTTAGCATACATTTTATAAACATATATTTTTTTGAAGCCCGAGCCCGACCCGACCCGACCCGAAGTAATGATTGACATTCGGGTCGGGTCGGGTCGGGCTTGGGCTCGGTCTTAAGATCTTACCTCTAGTATAGGGTAAACTTTCTATTTGCCATGGAGATGCTCAGCCCCCAGTTTCATAAAAAGGCATAAAAGAGAGAAAGACATGGCTCCACCAAACTGAGGTATACTCTGGTCTATAAAAACATCTGGCTGAATAAATAAATACACAACCAGTTTACAGATATGTTTAAAGTCATACTCTGGAACATTCCTGGCAAAGCAAAAACATCTCCATTACACCCGTAATGACAGTATCTCCACCAGAACAGTCAACAGGTTCCTCTCCAAGCTAACACACAAATTAGATCCACTAAAAACAGTATGTGCTTTGGATCAACATGAAACATGAGAATGTTGATAGACATTTCTGTGCTGTGCCAGCCCCATACTGCGCATGTCCTCAGAGGTATGACAGGTATACTCCCTACGCTGGAAGCATGAGCAGACTGGACAGCACTGGACCGGAGTGGATCATGTGTCCAGCACTGGGTTCTGCGTTGATGAAAATAAACATGAGGTCGAAGGGGACGCTGTGCTGTGATTGGTCATTTGAAGTGATGAAGTTTACAAACAGGGTGATTTTAAAGATAGGAAACTGGTTATGGTTAATTGAAGGGTTTAGGTTAAAGTCAGGGTTTGGTTAAATGTGAGGTTCGGTTAAGTGTGAGGTTCGGTTAAGTGTGAGGTTCGGTTAAGTGTGAGGTTTGGTTAAGTGTGAGGTTTGGTTAAGTGTGAGGTTTGTTAAAGTGTGAGGTTTGGTTAAAGTGTGAGGTTTGGTTAAGTGTGAGGTTTGGTTAAAGTGTGAGGTTTGGTTAAGTGTGAGGTTTGGTTAAGTGTGAGGTTTGGTTAAAGTGTGAGGTTTGGTTAAGTGTGAGGTTTGGTTAAAGTGTGAGGTTTGGTTAAAGTGTGAGGTTTGGTTAAAGTGTGAGGTTTGGTTAAAGTCAGGGTTCTCATGCTCTATGGAGTCTATGGCAACTTCACAGCAACTTCATAAACCTGATGAGAAGCAGTAGTTTGATTAGTGAGCTCCACACTAACTGAGCGCTCTGAATGGGGAAGTGTTAGTATGCTGTTTTTGCAAATATAGGATTTTCAAAACAATAAAGTGTAACATGCGTAAAAGTATGTATAATCTGTCAATACCCCACAGAAGTGAAATACACCGTCTTTAACGACTAATATATAAATACTTCTAATATATTAAGGTCCGTGAAAAGGTGACTTATTCATAAGAAAATTATGTTCTGGCAAAAGGGCACTGTGAACATGACATACATATGCAACATAAAAAAACCAAAAAACATCCGTTTTGTAAAGTTTGGACAGTTTTTAAGAGATACCCTTGTACCTGGAGTGTGGAATCTGTGTCAGAGTATGTATTGTATTGGGAAGTATGTAGCTCTAATGTATAGACAATACAAGAACTCCATGCATTTCACTATGTTCAGAGATATGGGCAGCTCCAGTAATTATGTGGTATTAAAGACAAACCAATGCAAACTATTTGCATTCTGACAGTTACAGACTTAGGTGTTGTTGCTTGCTTGGAATGTTCCACAGTATGGCATTATCTTGCATTCATGGGCTCACTTCTGACCCCTAACCATGGAGACCAGCAGGTACCAGACTCTCCACCTGAAACGTTATGAGCATCTTCATATATGTTATCAAGAGCTTCCATCTAACTCAGACTTGAATAACAGTGGAACCCTGGTTATTAGAATATGATTACATAAGCGCACATCCACGTGCCTCACCACAGGGCGCTTTGACTGACAGGAGATTTGGGCTCCCTTTGGTGCTGCTGGTGCTTGGCGCTCCATTGGTAAGGTTAAAACAGTGTAAATATCTAAACACGCTCCACTAATGAGGCTCCTCTAGGGTTCAGGACTCTAGGTTTGGATCTAGTACAATTGTAGCATTTCTCATAAATGCAGGTCATTCTATAAGTTGATTTGATCTGAAGTTGAAGATGGTGACCAATTGAATAGGCTATAGCCTATAGCCATGAAATTATTAGGCTAATTAACAGCCTAAAATAACAAATGTTGGTTGCTACGTGAACACGGGGAACATCCGAACCTGAACATGCACGTCCTGATGTTCCCCTGTGCCGGGCTAGCCTTTTTCACAGTCTCCATGGATACCAGAAAAAACAAACAGTTCATTTTATTATTGTTCATTTATTTTTTGCCCAGAAAGTGATCAAATTAGAATGCTGCACAGTGTCTCCATCTAATAATTAAGTATTTAATCTTTCAAACCTGGAAGTAAGTGGCAGAAACAGCATAAGATTGACTGAGATTTATCAGACCACCCTGTGTTAATAGAGCTGCTCTAAAGCTGTGCATGTGCCTGAAAGTGAACACATGGAAATGAACACTGTGCCAAAGGGTTTGTGACAGACAGGAAGTAGTTATAGATTTAAATACAGACTTCCTCCTCCTGTGGTTTGAAAATCAGGTCCCCCAACAAGTGCTGGTGAAGTGTGTCAAATGTCACTCATAACATCATAATATACAGAGCAAATATTAGCACAGCCCTCACATTAGCTCAGCTGATAGAGCGACACACTGAGCGGCCTGTTTCATGTGTCAAACAGCAGGAAATTATCTAGAGCTTTGTCAACACAAGCCTCATAAAGCTGAAGTCAAGTACAATATCAAACACCGTGTGATGGAGCTAATATTTGCTAACTCTCTGCACTGGACTTAAAGACACATTTGTTCAGTGAGTGTGAGCCACTGAACAGGAAGCAGGCTTATCAGCACAGGTCAGAGGTCACAGCTCAGAGGACGTGGGTCAGATGTGGTAGGATGTGGTACCGTCTCACTGGGGAGGCAGAGGAAAGCTGGAGCAATCTGGGGCTTTCTGACTTTCTCTGGACAACACTCCTCAGGCCTCCTCTGGACCCTCTCTCCTCTGGACCCTCTCTCCTCTGGACCCTCTCTCCTCTGGACCCTCTCCTCCTCTGGACCCTCTCTCCTCTGGACCCTCTTCCTCTGGACTCCTCCTCTGGACCCTCTCTCCTCTGGACTCCTCTCTCCCTCTCTCCTCTGGACCTCTCTCTCCTCTGGACCCTCTCCTCCTCTGGACCCTCTCTCCTCTGGACCCTCTCTCCTCTGGACCCTCTCTCCTCTGGGCTCTCCTCCTTCCTCTCCTCCTCTGGACCCTCTCTCCTCTGGACCCTCTCCTCCTCTGGATCCCTCTCCTCCTCTGGACCCTCTCTCCTCTGGACCCTCTCCTCCTCTGGACCCTCTCTCCTCTGGACCCTCTCTCCTCTGGACCCTCTCCTCCTCTGGACCCTCTCTCCTCTGGACCCTCTCTCCTCTGGACCCTCTCTCCTCTGGGCTCTCCTCCTATGAACCCTCTCCTCCTCTGGACCCTCTCTCCTCTGGACCCTCTCCTCCTCTGGACCTCTCCTCCTCTGGACCTCTCTCTCCTCTCTCTCTCCTCCTCTGGACCCTCTCCTCCTCTGGACCCTCTCTCCTCTGGACCCTCTCCTCCTCTGGACCCTCTCCTCCTCTGGACCCTCTCCTCCTCTGGACCCTCTCTCCTCTGGACCCTCTCCTCCTCTGGACCCTCTCCTCCTCTGGGACCCTCTCCTCCTCTGGACCCTCTCCTCCTCTGGACCCTCTCTCCTCTGGACTGGACCCTCTCTCCTCTGGACCCTCTCCTCCTCTCGGGACCCTCTCCTCCTCTATACCCTCTCCTCCTCTGGACCCTCTCCTCCTCTGGACCCTCTCCTCCTCTGGACCCTCTCCTCCTCTGGACCCTCTCCTCCTCTATACCCTCTCCTCCTCTGGACCCTCTCCTCCTCTGGACCCTCTCCTCCTCTGGACCCTCTCCTCCTCTGGGCCTCTCTCCTCCTCTCCTCTGGACCCTCTCTCTCCTCCTCTGGCTCTCTCCTCCTCTGGACCCTCCTCTCTCTCCTCTGGACCCTCTCTCTCTGGACTCCTCTCTCCTCTCTCCTCTCCTCCTCTCCTCCTCTCCTCTCTCCTCCTACCCTCTCCTCCTCTGGACCCTCTCCTCTCTCCTCCTCTGGACCTCTCCTCTCTCCTCTCTGGACCTCCTCTCCTCCTCTGGGGCTCTCTCCTCCTCTGGACCCTCTCCTCCTCTGGACCCTCTCCTCCTCTGGACCCTCCTCTCCTCCTCTGGGACCTCTCCTCTCTCCTCCTCTGGACCCTCTCCTCCTCTGGGCCCTCTCCTCCTCTGGGCCTCTCTCCTCTCCTCCTCCTCTGGACCCTCTCCTCCTCTGGGCTCCTCTCTCTCTCTCCTCCTCTGGGCTCTCTCCTCCTCTGGACCCTCTCCTCCTCTGGACCTCCTCTGGACCCTCTCCTCTCTCTCCTCTCTCTCCTCCTCTGGGCTCCCTCGCCTCTCTCTCTGGACCCTCTCCTCCTCTGGACCTCTCCTCCTCTCTCTCCTCTCTCTCCTCTGGGCCTCTCTCCTCTGGACTCCTCCTCTCTCTCCTCCTCTGGACCCTCTCCTCCTCTGGCCTCTCCTCTCCTCCTCTGGGCTCTCCTCCTCTCCTCCTCCTCCTCCCTCCTCTCTCCTCTGGCCCTCTCCTCCTCTCCTCTCTCCTCCTCTGGGCTCTCCTCTCTCCTCTGGACCCTCTCTCTGGACCCTCTCTCCCTCTCCTCTCCTCTCCTCCTCTGGGCTCTCTCCTCCTCTGGCTCCTCTCTCTCCTCCTCTGGGCTCTCTCCTCCTCTGGACCCTCTCCTCCTCCTCTGGGCTCTCTCTCTCTCCTCTCTCCTCCTCTGGGCCCTCTCCTCCTCTGGGCTCTCTCCTCCTCTGGGCCCTCTCCTCCTCTGGGCCCTCTCCTCCTCTGGGCCCTCTCCTCCTCTGGGCTCTCCTCCTCTGGGCTCCTCTGGGCTCTCTCCTCCTCTGGACCCTCTCCTCCTCTGGACCCTCTCCTCCTCTGGGCTCTCTCCTCCTCTGGGCTCTCTCCTCCTCTAGACTCTCTTTCCTCCTCTGGACCCTCTCCTCCTCTGGGCTCTCTCCTCCTCTGGGCTCTCTCCTCCTCTAGACTCTCTTTCCTCCTCTGGACCCTGTGGAGCACTGTAAGCCTGCCTCCTCACACACATGTACGTATGTGAGTTCTGTCACAGTCACTCGGTCAGTGATTCTCTACAAACATAAGGTTCACTCGTTTATGGCTCTTCTGGCTCCATGTGCTGTTGTCCACACACAGGCCACCATGTGGGACTGGACTCATCATGTTAAAGGCTCTGATTAAGGTTGAAGGTCATGATGCTGCCTGAATGTACCACCCCTTACATCTACCCCGCACAGGCTGAGCGACCACAGCTCTGACAATCATCGTGTTTTATTATATAAGCTCTATGGGAAGCCACTTACACTGTTATTGCTGCAGACGTGAATCACCATTGTGTCTGTGAAAGTTGAACTGTCACAGACACAATGGCCTTACAGCTGAAGTAGGTCTGTCAAAAAGTGGATGCTCAGATCAAAACTACAGTTTTACAGTAACTAGAAACTTTGCACTTAAGAGTGTTTAGAGCACACAGGCTGATGTTTGGCCTCTTTACCCTGAAAATGTCCAGTTACTTTATATTGACTGGGAAGGCTCTCACTTAGTGCTCATTTGTTTCATGTACCATTTATTTGTAAATGTAAAATGTATTTTTTCTCAGTACAGATATTGTAAAAGCAACTCTCAGGTAAAGGGCGACTGTTGTGTGGTGTCTGAATCCAATTATAAAGAGTGTTATCGTCTATGAACCAGGAAAAGAGATATGGAAAGCCCTTTAAAACTCATCATGATGAGTAATTTTGATGTGAGAAATGTGTCAGGCAAGTGGAGAGTATGTTCTCTGTTTTTCACATGTTTAAGACAGTAGAAAATCAGATATTGTGCCTTTAACTGTATAAACACAACACCCAGACAGGACAGGGGAATGGCAATTCTTCTGCTCTCCACTTCAATTTTAAACTTAAACTTCAAAAGGAAGTGGAATGAATAGCCACATTGTACTCAAGTAAGAGTAATGTTACTTCAAAATACTATTACTCAAATAAAAGCACAAAGTAGTGCTCCATGAAATTACTCAATTAAGAGTAAAAAGGTATCGTATTTTCTGGGCTATTAGACGCACTCTTAAGCCTCCAACCCCATCAAAAAACTACCGCACGCCCCACAATCCAGAGCGTCCTATACACGAATCTACTCAGGTGTCCCAGCACGACTTCAATAAATTACAAACAACACCACCCACAGAACACACAAACACACACAGAGCAGACAGCGACCGCACAGCAAAACACACCCACAGACACACTCATCACTCCACGCCGACGAGGAACGGAACGGAGGAACAAACCGAAAAAGCAAGAGCAATGTGCCATTTCTAGACACAACTGAACAACTGAGTCACACGCCGACAATCCAGCGTCCCAGACAGCACCCTCCCTACACACCACAACTGAACAAAGCCCAGAGTCACCGTGAACGCACCAAACAAAGTCCCAAGGCACGGTATTTGGGAAAACTACTCATACTCAAGTAAGAGTAACTCAAAGAAAAACTGATTCATCTGAAGTGAAGGTACTGTGAAGGACAAAACATTAAGTAAAAACTGTGTGAAACACAAATGTTAATATCATTTCAAATTGTCAACATACTGTATATTATGCACAGTTGACTCTGGTCAGCATTAAGTCAGGTTATAATGTTGTTACCTCCTCAAAACAGACCAGGACTTGTGTTTGGTTTGAGCAATCCTTTATTATTAGTCTGTTTATATCTCCAAAGCTCAAAACGTCACATAGAGGTAGTTAAAGTCTCTTTTACCAGTGGAGACTGGCAGTTCCAGAGCTGAAATCATCCAAATGATTCTAGTGAAGGAGTATGGAGTTTAAAATCACTAGCACTCTCTGTATTAACACATGACATCACAAGGTGGAACAAATGTTTTCAGTTTGAGAGAAGAATTCTGTTCAACAGGTCTGTTTGTGATGAGGAAATGACATTAGAACACAGACCAGAAAACAGCGTAATATAATAGAGAGCCTTAAATGTTACATTCATGACCACACTTCACATTCAGACATGAGTATTGTACAAAGGTGGTTGTCCTTTTGCCCTTCGGCTCCTCTTGCCTGTATCATACACCTTATGGCAGGCAGTTTAACATGTAAACACTAAGCTGGATATGTATTGCAAATATCTCTAACTCAGTTTTGCCTAGTCAAAAAGAAAATTTCGAATATCCGCAACAACATTCTTCCCAGGGCAAATGACGTCACTTTTGCCGTTCATTTGTTTGGGTTTCATAATTAGCAGATATCCACAATTCAGTTGTGGATATCCACAATGTAAGTTACAGACATCTGCGACTGAATTATAGATACCTGTAATTTATAATATCTGTAGTTTGAGATATCTACAATTTGATTCTGACTTGTCATAACTTAAGTTCAAGACATTTTTAATTCACCTCAGTTGAAGATATCTACATGCTCCATTTCAGATATCGTAAATTAAGTTTTGACTAGGCCAAATTATGGTGTAGATATCTCTAACTGGAACTAGAACTACTTAAAATGATGGTGTAGATATCTCAAACTGGAGTTTGGGAGAGTCATAGTTTAGTTGTAGGTTTCTTTTATCAAGTTTTAGATATCTTGTAATGAATTTTGATTAGAGATATCTGAAATTGGAGATATCTGTAAATTTCATTGTGCCTTGTCAAAATATAATTACAGATGTCTAGAACTGGAGTTTTGAAGAGGCAAAATGATGTTGCAGAGATCTGGATGTAAATGATCCCACTTTAGGCAGGAGCGGAGCATTTCCACATGGCACCTGTAGCTGTTAATGGAACGTTCATTTACAGTATCAGTAAGAGCCAAAAGGCATGTTAAGGTCTTTTTGTTAACGCACTCTAGTTTAAATGTTCAATGAAAATTATATTAATGACAAAAAACTAATTTTAACACTGATGGTTGTTTAGCTTTAAGTATATATTTTATGTATTGATGTATTTTGGAGCAGATTGGTGCACTGTAAGTAGCTAGAGACAATGTGGTGCTTTCTGTGTCATGATATCAGAATGATGATTGAGATATTTTTAATTTTCAATTTGCCTAGTCAAAACTGAAGAGCAGGTATCTGCAGTTGTCATGTATGATGTGACGAGCTGAATGTAATTTTCAATGATGTAAATGCAGATATATGTAATTCTGTTTTGCCTAGTCAAAACTGAATTGCAGATATTCTAATTGTGCTTACAGATCTCTCAAATGACAATTCCCACTATCCAAAATGAAATTATGCCTAGTCAGAAAGATGTTGCTGACATCTATAATGTTCATTCGGGATAGTCAAACTTAACATTTAAATGTTAAAACAGTTGGCCATATACATGTGCATTATCTCTGCCTGTGCTGAGATAATGACACACAGACATCAACCTGCTCCCCCGCTGTGCTGTCAGGAGCAGGAGGCAGGTGATGCTTTAAACACTGCTCATGCGTCCCACAGACAGGTGTCACCCCGGCACAGACAGGTGTCACAGGGAGCATCAGCACAGACAGGTGTCACCGGGAGTATGGGTAAAGACAAGTACGGGTACAGACAGGTGTCACCGGGAGTACGGGTACAGACAGGTGTCACCGGGAGTACGGGTACAGACAGGTGTCACCGGGAGTACGGGTACAGACAGGTGTCACCGGGAGTACGGGTACAGACAGGTGTCACCGGGAGTACGGGTACAGACAGGTGTCACCGGGAGTACGGGTACAGACAGGTGTCACCGGGAGTACCGGTACAGACAGGTGTCACCGGGAGTACGGGTACAGGCAGGTGTCATAGTGACAAAACACAGTTTCATAAGCCTCCTCTGCATATTCAGCTGGAACTGCTTTTGGAAAATATACAAATTGAGTGATTTGATCTGTGATATAACGATGCTGGAAGAGTGGAGGAGTGTCTGCACATGTTGGTATAGAGATGGTTCACGTAAGGTAAACTGTATTATACCCAAGTATCTGTCATGTTTCTTGTACTGTAAGACGAGCTGGTCGTAGGTGTGTAAAACAGCCTTGAAACTTGTTCAATCACTGTGTAAATATGCAGTTAAGATTCATGATAAGAAACCCTGACAGTATCACCACTGACCTATTTATTACATTTAGAAAATCTAATGATGTATGCAAATATTTGTTTGCATTTCAAAATTCTTCATGATGCTGCTCCTCCTCTGAAGGGTTTTGAACTATGAAAAAAACATCTCGAGTAACACTCTCATCCTCCAGAGAAGAGTCCACTGTCCCCAAATGTAAGAGCGCACTCACCAAATCCCTCTTTTTCCTCTGTCCCTGTGAGTCATTGGAATAATTTGCCACCAGAATATCTAACCTGCACAGGTTTTGCACAGTGGCTGATCTCTTAACAAGTTTGTACTAAGTTTGCATCTTGATACAGGCTGGAAGAGGCTAAAAGTGCACATGGTTGCATGTCTGGTGTATGTTCTTTTTAGAATAGTATTTCAACACTGTAACCCGAAGTAATATCTGTTTTAATTTATTTTTTGTCCACTTCTTTATATACACTGAATTTGTATTTTAGTATTTCCACCTCAGGGACTACATGTGTAAATGAACAGTCCTAGTCCAATGAGATTCATTTGGTCTTCCAATATTCTATGTTATTAGGTTCTTTTTTTCAAAACCTGTTTAAATCAGCTGACCAGACACGTCACAACAACATCACGTGACCACTCTGAGGAAGACGCTAGTGAGCAGTCGAAACTGTCAGGTATGAAATAACACTCTAGGTCTGAAAAAAAGAACCTAATAACAATGAGCAGTCCTGCTTTAACCTGGCACCAGTATCTTTCCTATGACTTTTGTCTTGGTTAATGTGTCGTTGTGCACTGTCCTGTACAAATCAAAAGTACCATACCATCTTGGGCTACAATGCTACCACCTGCATAACATAAAATTACATACATGTGCAGTCACTCACAACACTATACAAAACATGAACAAAACAAAAAATTACTGCTCCATATTAGGGAGGCAATACTAATGTCAGGTATCACCGCAGATATAGAACATTTTAATTAATCGGATATCAGTCCCAAGATATCGCTTCAGTTGATATCCCATTTTAATCTATAAACTGGTGTAATAAGACAATTAACAATTTGTATTGGCCCAAAACACCTTGTAAGATTGTGTGGTTTTGTATCATGTTTTTGTATATTTATGGAGAATTGTCGTGTGGGGCAATTTCTTGTGGGCGAAGCCTTACAGCTAACAGTCTAAGGAGGATTTGCATAAATCCAAAGAGAGATTACTAAAGTACTCAAACATGCATGAATGACATCTAAAATCTAAAATAACCACAATCCTACCATTTTTATTTAAAGTTTACATTGCTAATAAACGCATGTTGGTTGGAATCTGAGAGGTGTTCCTCATATAGGATTGCTAAATGGGAGAGGACATGCATAGAGAAGAGCAGGTGCAGAGTTCACAGAGCGCTCAGTGGCCACAAGCACCAGACCTCTGTCATAATGTTCCTCACACACCAGGACAGATGGAGCTCACAGACGAGAGATGAGAGAGTGGAACATTCTAGTCAAAGCAATAACATCAGCCCGGAGACTTTTGGGGGAGAGAGTATTTTTTGTGATAAATAATATGGTATTATGACCTCCATTTACCCTCAAAATAAATCTTCACCATAACTCACTGAAGCAGGCCTATAGATCTTGTGTGTGCTTTGTAGATATAATCTCTAATACTCATAGATCAGTATTCAAAATTCAAATTCAATTCAAATTAAAAAAGTTTATTGTCAATTTTCATATGAAACATATGAGGAAATGAAATTGTGTTCCTTATTATTATTACTATTATTATTATTAATAATAATATTATTATTATTAATATTATTATTATTATTGGAAAAGCCCAAGTGTTCTTCTTTGGGGAGATGCAGATTCCTGCTTCCTGGTGGTTACAGAGGGGAGAGAGTTCAGCATCCTAACAGCCTGGTGGATGAAGCTGTTAGTGAGTCTGGTGGTGCAGGAACAGAGGACAGGAGCCTCCCATAGCTCCCAGAGGGTGGGAGGCAAAACAGATTGTGTGCGAGGTGACTTGCATCAGTCACAGTTGTGATGGCTTTGCAGGTGAGCAGGTGGTGTGTGTGCCAGTGAGCAGGTGGTGCGTGTGAGGGCGAGGCAGGTGTTGTGTGCGGGTGAGGCGGGTGTTGTGTGCGGGCAAGGCGGGCCGTGTGTGAGGGTGAGGCGGATGTTGTGTGCGGGTGAGGCGGGTGTTGTGTGCGGGCAAGGCGGGCGGTGTGTGCGGGTGAGGCGGGTGTTGTGTGCGGGCGAGGCAGGCGGTGTGTGTGCGGGCGAGGCGGGCAGTGTGTGTGCGTGAGGCGGGCGATGTGTGTGCGTGAGGCGGGCAGTGTGTGTGCGGGTGAGGCGGGCGCTGTGTGTGCGGGCGAGGCAGGCGGTGCGTGTGTGGGCGAGGCGGGCGGTGTGTGCGCGTGAGGGGGGTGGTGTGTGTGCGGGCGAGGCAGGTGGTGTGTGTGCGTGAGGCGGGTGGTGTGTGTGTGTTAGGGGGGGGTGTGTGCGCGTGAGGGGGGCGGTGTGTGTGCGGGCGAGGCAGGTGGTGTGTGTGTGCGGGCGAGGTGGTGTGTGTGCGGGCGAGGCGGTGGTGTGTGTGCGGGCGAGGCGGGTGGTGTGTGTGGCGGGCGAGGCGGGTGGTGTGTGTGCGGGCGAGGCGGGTGGTGTGTGTGCGGGCGAGGCGGGTGGTGTGTGCAGCTTCTGCCTCACACAGTGATGCAGCTGGAAATGCTCTCAGTGGTTCCTCTGTAGATTGTGTTCATGATGGTGATGAGGCACTTGCCCACTTGAGTTTCTGTAGGATGTTGAAGTGCTGCTGGACTTTCTTCACCAGTGATGCAGTGTTGGTCCAGTAGAGCTCCTCACTGATGCTGCTCACTCTTTCCACAGCAGCACCATTGATGGACAGTTGCAGGTGTTGGGTGTGGCCTCTTTGGAAGTCGACAACCATCTCCTTAGTCTTCCTGACGTTCAGCTGGAGGGTGTTGTCTCTGCACCACATGGTCAGAGACTCACTACTCACTATTCACTACTTTTTCCAGTAGTGAGTCTCATTGCACTTGTTGATGAGATCCAACAGAGTTGTGTCATCTGCAAACTTCACAATGTTGTTGGTGCTGTAGGTTGTTGTGCAGTCATGTGTCAGCAGGGTGAAGAACAGAGGACTGAGCACGCAGCCTTGGGGAGGTCCTGTGCCCAGAGTGATGGTGCTTGAGGTGTTGTTGCCAACACATACTGCTTGAATATATAAATGGACATAGCTAACGCACTAGCAGTCGCGCTCCAAATAGGAAATTCACATTCGGCTCTTCCGGCTGCTATTGACTCTGGCTCTCCTTGACTTACATTGAAAGATTGTGGCCTCTCTCTCTCTGTGACTGCTGCTGTGAGCCTCGTCAGTTTGGTCTTAAAATCTTTGTATTAGCCCACTCTACATGACCCTGGTGTTTTGTTTTTGTTGTTTTTTAGGGTTTTTTTTTTCTTATTTTTTCGTCAAAAAAAAAAAGAAATCCTATTCATAGTATAGAGCCTGGTTCCAAATTGGCTCCTGTAACTGCTAGCATCGTGAGCTTCAATTGAGTGGAGCTGAAAGTCACAGTCGCTCAGTCCACTTTTTAAATCCTATGCTATCAACATTTAAGAAAATTTAATTTGACATTGAATTGAATGAATAAGACAGAGTGGTGGGCAGTGAAAACAGGAGCTGATTGGTAAAATGGTGTCTTGAAAATAAGCGATTAAAGATTGCTAAAAAATGCATGGATCATTCCACATAAAACTTCAGGTGAGTAAATGGTGAGAGGAAACAACTATAACATGGATAATAGAAAAAGAAAAGTCAATTTTACAGAATAGGTCTGCTTTAAACGCCGGGGTGCATTGGGAATGTTGCACACGAGTGGCAAAAGAACAGAGCAGAGAAGCCTCTAGTCCACACAGAGCTCTGATACACCATGACCCTGGGACAGAAAGGTACATACTAACAAGGTACACTCAGAGGCAGTTACATTTACTTGTTTGTTTGTTTTTGCTTGTTGTTACTTTTCAATTTACTTTTTAGCAGCTTACTTTTACTCCTTCGAAATATCAATAAAATATGCTCTTTCTGGTTCCTCTTCCCACTGTCAGTAAGTCTAAAGTGACAAAATTTTACGTGGCAAATGAAATGATTTGAACATTTGAGTCTCTAGTAGAGCTCCTTCAGTTATGATTTAGTCTCATGTTTATGTCTGTTTTTTGAAAATACCTGATTTTATGCATTCTTTTATGTTTTGACCTAAGATTAACATTAGTTTCAAATTATAAATCAGATGTTATGTTCCAACACAACTCTTCAAGTTGCTTTTTACATGAGTCTTATTTTCCCAGAATATGTTTTTGCTTTTAACTGAGTAATTTCTTGGACCACTACTATGTACTTCTACTTGAGCAATATTAATTTAAAGTAACATTACTCTTGAATACATATCACCCATATGCTTTTCTGTTTGTGTTTTGATTGGGTGACGTCTGATGTGGTGGCACATGTGACCTCCTTCTCTGTGCAAGCTCTTGCAGTATGAAATGACCCTGGGAAGGATTATGTCTGTAAGATGCTGCTCATCTGGTGTGTTTTCACTGCAATAAAGTCCGGAACTGATGTACATCTATGAGTTTTGTTAGTAATTTTCAAAATGTTTTTTGTGTGAGAAAAAATGGTGTTCATCGTGAAGAGAAGGGCAGAGCTGTCAACTGATCAACACCTGGTTGTGAGTTGGGTTCACTGGTGGAGGAGGAAGCCGACGGGCCAAGCGCGCTGAAGCCCGTGCGGTCGCAGAGGCAAAAACTCAGAGCTGGGAGGAGTTCGGTGAGACCATGGAGAAGGACTATAAGACGGTTTGCCAGAAGACATTCTGGCAAAGCGGGGGGGGGGGGGGGGATGTTGACCTCGACTGGGGACGCGTTGTCGGGCGTTGGAAGGAATACTTTGAGGATCTCTTCAATCCCACTGTCACATCTTCTGGGGAAGAAGCCGAGGCTGGGGACTTGAAGATGGACTCATCCATCACCCTGGCTGAAGTCACTGAGGTGGCTGGCAAGCTCCTTGGTGGCAAGGAGTATCTTAAGTTTCTGGATGTTGTGGGACTGTCTTGGCAGTGCCACTAGACTGGCAGACCAGGGTGGTGGTCCCTCTGTTTAAGAAGATAAGGTAAGGTCTATGCCAGGGTACTGGAGATGAGAATCCAGCTGATAGTCGAACCTCGGATCCAGGAGGAGCAGTGTGGTTTTCGTCCTGGCCGTGGAACACTGGACCAGCTCTACACTCTCCATAGGGTGCTCGAGGGTTCATGGGAGTTTGCCCAACCAGTCCACATGTGCTTTGTGGATCTGGAGAAGGCATTCGACCGTGTCCCTCGTGGTGTCCTGTGGGGGGTGCTCTGGGAGTATGGGGTCCGGGGCCCTTTGCTAAGGGCTGTCCGGCTAAGGTCTTGTATGACCGGAGCAGGAACTGTGTTCATTGCCAGCAGTAAGTCAGACCTGTTCCTGGTGCATGCTGGACTCCATCAGGGCTGCCCTTTGTCACCGGTTCTGTTCATTATATTTATGGACAGAATTTCTAGGTGCAGTCAGGGGCCAGAGGGGGTCTGGTTTGGGGCCCACAGGATCTCATCTCTCCTGTTCGCAGATGATGTTGTCCTCTTGGCTCCATCAAGCCAGGACCTGCAATGTGCACTGGGGCGGTTTGCAGTTGAGTGTGAAGTGGCTGAGATGAAGATCAGCTCTTCTAAATCCGAGGCCATGGTTCTCGACCGGAAAAAGGTGACTTGCCCTCTCCGGCTGGGTGGAGAGTCCCTGCCTTAAGTGGAGGAGTTCAAGTATCTCGGGGTCTTGTTCACGAGTGAGGGGAGGACGGAGCGTTAGATTGACAGGCAGATCGGTGCAGCTTCGGCAGTGATGCGGTCGCTGTATCGGACCGTTGTGGTGAAGAGGGAGCTGAGTCGAAAGGCGAAGCTCTCGATTTACCGGTCAGTCTTCATTTCTACTCTCACCTATGGTCATGAGCTCTGGGTAGTGACCGAAAGGACAAGATCGCGGATACAAGCGCTTGAAATGAGTTCCCTCCGCAGGGTGGCTGGGTGCTCCTTTAGAAATAGGATGAGAAACTCAGTCACACAGGAGGAGCTCAGAGTAGAGCCGCTGCTCCTCCACGTTGAGAGGAGTCAGTTGAGGTGGCTTGGGCATCTGTTCTTATGCCTCCTGGACGTCTCCCTCGGGAGGTCTCATTCTGAGTAACTGTATCCTGGTACAGTTAAATGTGTGTGGATGTGTGATTTTTCACCTCGAACTGTTCTGGTCTGGTTTGGTCTGGTTTGGTCTGGTCTGGTTTGGTTTGGTCTGGTCTGGTTTGGTTTGGTCTGGTTTGGTCTGGTTTGGTCTGGTCTGGTCTGGTTTGGTCTGGTTTGGTCTGGTTTAGTCTGGTTTGGTCTGGTATGATCTTGTTTGGTCTTGTTTGGTCTGGTTTGGTCTGATCTAGGACAGGGCTCTTACTATGGACTCGCTGCTGGGATCCTTGTAGTCCACGTCCATGTTCTTCTCCTCTCCAGGGACGGGCCAGTATGCGTCTGTGCGTCTCATGGTGGCGCCCTCCTGTGGCTGCTCACTGCCCGACTGCTCTCCAGACTCCGGTGTGGGAGAGGCGCCTGTGCACATAACAGAGCGAGTGTTTCAAATCCATTACAGTATCATTTACTGCACGCAGATATGGCACTACTCACTTACAAGTACATAAATGTGATCACTTGACTAACTTAATTCATTATATCGTACTTGACTTGTCTTTGTAGAAACTTTACTTACTTGCTAAGAATAATTCAGTAATGTGTTTGCTACAATAACAGTACTCTTACTCTAGGAAAGGTTGTGGTTCTTCTTCCCACTGTGTAAGTCTACAAGTGAAAAAAAAAAAGTATGTTGACAATAGATAGATAGATAGATAGATAGAGAGAGAGAGAGAGAGAGAGAGAGAGAGAGAGAGAGAGAGAGAGAGAGAGAGAGAGAGAGAGAGAGATGGACAGATGGACAGATAGATAAGATAAATACTTTGTTGGTGCCTGATAGGGGAAATTCAGGACATTTGACAATATGACATGATTTGAACATTTGTGTTTCTTGCATCAGTTCTTCAGATATGATTTTGTGGCCCCTCATTTGAAAGTACCACTGTCCTTTAAAACACAACTGTTTTGTCCTTCTAATTCCATTTAGCCAGGCTGGTGCCACCTGGTGCCTCCGCTCAATTTCATTTCTCTTCAGAGACTAGGTCAGGAATCAGAATACACTAGACAGTCTGCAAGAACCCCAGAAGGTGTAGACCACGCACCGGCCAATCAGCTGTGAGCTGTGAAGCCATGACGTCAAACTCGTTGCGCCTGTCTGGGTCCCTTTTGTGGAACAACACAACAGTAAACAAAGTGTCGAAATGGATGTAGATGAAGACAGACATTCTGTGATGTCAAGAATTCCAATGAATGTAAACTGCTAGAATATCCAATCGTCCATTTTCTTCTGCTTATCCAGTCTAAGCAGGGACTCCCAGCACCCCAGACACTTCCTCCAGTACTGTGTACTGCTAGAATAGAACTCTGAAAAGTTTTCTTTGAAAAGTTACTCAAGTAAATGTGACTGAGTAAATGTAATTGAGTACTACCCCCTTTGGGTCATGTTTTGTTGATCCATCGTTGCAGCCCTGCCTACATCCTGGTGAAAGTGTACGAACCTTATGACAGATGCATTTAACCTCAAAACAAATATTCCCTCTCTCTAAAACTTAGTTCGTTTTTACCTCTGTTGACTTTTAAAAACTCCATCCAGAGTATTTTACAGGATAATTGCACATGTTTTTAACACTTTTATATCTTTAATCTGCAAATGTTTTACTGTCTTATATCTCTATTTACAGTGTTTTCTGTTTGTGCTTTTGTTTTATTCTGCCTCTTGGCCAAGTCGTCATTGTAAATGAGAAAGTGTTATCAACTGACTTATCTGGTAAAATATTGAATAAATAAATAAAAAGTATGCAAACAGTCAAACAGCTCACAGACTTGCTCTTAGTTTGGAGAGAGGCTCTTGTCCTTGAGCTCTGAGCCTCAGCACAGTGCACCATTCTGGGCTCAAAGCTCCATCCCCCCTGGGCCCTTTTATCCATCAGCACGTTTCACACAAGAGCTGTATTAACCACAGACTTGCATAATTATTAACACTCCCTTTTTTTCCAGTGTAACATCAAACATGCTCGGAGAAGCAGCTCCGCTACTGTAGGATCAGCTCACACTGTGCACGTGATGCTGCTTCTTTTGGTATGACAAAAGAGTGTCATGTAGGATCAGAATGTGCACATTATACTCACCACACACAATATACTATTATACTCCCGTATGAAGGCTAAAGCCACTTTTCCCTACTCAATACACCAGGGATCCAAACTGTTGATTGGGAACTGATACGGAAATATAGGATAAAAATAATGACACTGTATTTAGTTTAATAGGAATTAGGAACAACTAGTAAACTAACACACACCTGATTATCAGACAATAAAACACTTTAGAATTAGATAGAAACAATTCAAATTTGTTACAGGAATTCCAGATGGGAGACATTATTTTGGAAGTCCTGGCCTGAAATGTTACACGTGTGTTGGAAATGCACGAACATTTCCAACATACCATGTGCGCATGTTCAAGATGGCTGCGCCCTGTGAGATGCTGGCAAAATCTAATCTACAAAACTAACAAATCTTACTAAATAAACCAGGAAAGTGAACTTTTGGATAAAGCACTGTTGGCGATGCCCCCGAAGAAAAACACGCAGATGGAGAACGACATTGAGGAGATTCGCAAGTCGCTAAATGCGATGACGGGGGAGATGGCCGCAATAACCCAACAGCTGACCAAACTAACAGACCTCGTTGAAGAGGTAAAACAATTGAAAGAAACCATCAGAGAAAAGGACAAAACGATCATGGAGAAGTGGATTGACGACTTGGAACAGTGCACGAGAAAGGAGGATGTCATTATCACCGGGCTAAACATTAAACCCCGCTCCTACGCCAGAGCCGCAGCGGTGGGCAGAAATGTTGGTGAGGATGCAGAGCCTGGCGATTTGCAAACTTTGGAGGGGCAAGTCGTGCAGTTTCTGAAAGAGAGGAATATTCACCTGGACGCGATCAACATACCCTACCGCGGAAGGACAAAAACAAAACCTGCCATCATCGTTCGCCTTTGTGACTAGGAAACACAAAATAGAACTACTACGCCAAGGAAAAAAGTTGAAAGGATCTGAAGTCTATTTGAATGAGCATCTAACCAAGAAAACGGCTGATATTGCTTGTGAAGCCCGAATCCTGAAGAAAAACAACAAGATCAAATCGACGTGGACAAGAAACTGTAAGGTTTTCATTCAACTTCACGGAGCCACTCCGGAACAAGCCAAAGTGATACTGGTAAGGGATCGCAAAGATCTTGATCAACTTAGATAAGGGAATTCTATTCGTCAATGACTTCTCTTAGTGCCTTAGAAATGGAATGGAATGCACAAATGGAACTGGATACTTTCGCATACAGTGACTATAACACCACAGACCCAGCTGCACAGATAGACCCTGATTCCAATTTTCTCTCTTCAGTTGTTAAAAACTGTACTTATATCACACAAGACCAATTTGAAAATAGTGTGAAAATTGAGGGTAAGCTGTCAATAATACATTTCAACAGTAGAAGTATGTATGCAAATTTCAACTTTATCAGATATTATTTGCAACATTTTACACAACCCTTTAGTATTATAGCAATTACTGAAACTTGGTTCAGTGATGATAAAGGCATAAACTTTGAACTTGATGATTATGAATTAATATATAAGAACAGAGAAAATAAAACGGGGGGAGAAGTTGCTTTTTATATTCATAATTCTATCAACTTTATGGTCTTATCAAATATGTCGCTTGCAATAAATGAAACTATGGAATGTTTAACAGTTTAAATCCAAAATGGGAAAAAGGAAAATATAATTGTAAGCTGTGTTTATCGATCACCTGCTTCAGATATTGAAATCTTTAATGAATGGATGGAGAAACTGTTTTTCTACTGTGAACCACAAAACATTATTTATCTGTGGAGATTTTAATATTGACCTACTAAATCCAGCCAAACTAAAAATAATAGATGACTTCTCTGACACAATGTTTAGTATGTCTCTTTATCCCACGATCACTAAACCAAGTAGAATAACCTCACACAGTGCTACAATTATTGATAACATCTTTACCAACTTTATGAATCAATTAACCAGTGGCCTCTTTATATGTGATATTTCTGACCATTTACCTGTCTTCATTGTTTTTGACTATGATCTCCAAAAAATCAAGAAGGGAAAGAAATCAATTTATAAAAGAATAAAAACTGAAGAAGCTATTAATTCCCTGAACAAGTCTAATACATCAGGATTGGAGCACAATGAGAAACCGACGTGGACCAAGCATATAATAACTTTTTAGATACATTCTTGTCATTGTATAATAAACATTGCCCAGTCATAGAACTATGTGTAAATAGCAAATGTACAAACAGCCCTTGGCTGACTAAAGGAATAATTAATGCTTGTAAAAAGAAAAATAATCTGTATAAAAAATTCATAAAGTCAAAAACAAAAGAAGCTGAGCAAAGATATAAGAAGTATAAAAACAAGTTAACAGACATAATTAGAGTGAGCAAGCAATTATACTATAAGAAAATATTATATGAAAATAGAAACAATATAAAAGGAACATGGGAAACACTGAATAGATTAATCAAATGGGGATCTACAAAGTTAACCTATCCTGACTACTTCATTGACAAAAATGATGAAATTCAAAATGCAAATGATGTAGTAAATCAGTTCAATATTTTTTTTGTAAATGTTGGCCCAGAGTTGGCAACAAAAATTCCAGATCAGGTAACTTTACAATGTCACCAAAATGTTAAAAGAAATCCAAATTCTATCTTCATATATGCAACAAATGTACAGGAGGTCACAAACATTGTTCTCAAATGTAAAAGTAAACTATCCAAGGATTGTCATGATATAGACATGGTACTAGTTAAAAAAGTAATAAATAACATTGTTAAGCCCTTTACCCACATCTGCAACTTATCCTTTCAGTCTGGGCATTTCCCAAATAAAATGAAAATTGCTAAAGTAATACCAATATTCAAGAGTGAGAACAAACATAGTTTTACAAACTACAGGCCAATTTCCCTACTGCCACAGTTTTCAAAAATTCTTGAAAAACTCTTCCAACTCACGTCTCGAAAAGTTTATTGACAAATACCAAATAATTAACAAAGGACAATACGGGTTTAGGACGCAAAGAACCACCTCAATGGCAATAATTGATGCAACAGAGGGAATCACAAATGCACTAGATGACAATAAATATGCTGCTGGTATTTTTATTGACCTTAAGAAAGCCTTTGATACGATCAATCACTCAATATTACTACATAAACTCGAACAATATGGTATTAGGGGGGTAGCTTTGAGCTGGTTGAAAAGTTATCTTACAGAAAGGGTCCAATATGTTCAAATGGGAAAGCATACATCAAAAAACCTTGGCATTGCTTGTGGTGTTCCCCAGGGGTCTGTTCTGGGACCCAAACTGTTCAATATATACATAAATGATATATTTACGGTATCTCAATCCCTAAAACTTATACTCTTTGCAGATGACACCAACATATTTTATAGTAGTCACAATTATAATGAACTCATAAATACTCTGAATGAGGAGCTAAATAAAATTAAAAAGTGGATGGATATCAATAAATTGTCATTAAACTTGAGTAAGACCAAGGCCATGATGTTTGGCAATCGCAAGATTAATACAGAGTTACCAATTTTGATTGAAGGTGTCCAAATAGAAAATGTAAATGAAAATAAATTCCTGGGAGTTATAATAGACAATAAATTATCATGGAAAGCCCACATAAGGCATATAAAAACAAAAATTTCTAAAAGTCTTGCTATAGTAAACAAAGTGAAATATTACCTTGATCAAAATGCCCTTCGTATATTATACTGTTCATTGGTTCTCCCTTATTTCACATACTGTGTTGAAGTGTGGGGGAACACTTACCAATGTACACTTCATCCATTGATCATATTACAGAAATGAGCTTTGCGAATCATCCATAAAGTCGTTTTTTTTTAACACACCCACAATCTTTCTATTCAATCCAAGCTCCTCAAAATTCCTGAACTTGTACAATATTATACACTGGTCATTTTATTCAGAGCATGCAATAATTTACTACTACGTAATATTCAAAGCTTATTCAAAATGAGAGAGAGAACTTATAATTTTAGAGGGTATGGAAATTTCAAATTGCCTAATGTACGAACTACTCGTAAAAGTTTTTGTGTGTCTGTATGTGGTGTAAAACTCTGGAACAGACTGGATACACATCTCAAGCAATGCCAAAATATCCATAAATTCAAGTTGTTATATAAACATATGGTTTGGTCACAGTCTATGGAGAGTGGGTCATAATATTAGAAAGATACTGCCTCTGTAGCGCTGGTTTATGTTTTTCTTACCATTGCTGGTATGTGCCGTCCATTGCATTACTTGTATTTGTTGTTTCTTACCATTGTCTGGATCCTTAACTTTATCACTTATGATGCACTTATGTTATACTGCCAAGCTATAACAGTGACTCTTGTCTGTACTTGTAAAAAGTTCATATAGTTTGGTTCAAGGTGTCTGAAAAACGCAAAATAAGATCATTTTGCTAGATTGTGAAGAGTAGGGGTGGGATTAAATACATTTTCTTCTTTCCACTCCTTTTTGGGCAAAATAGTAATAATAACAGTTATTAGTAGTTGTTGTTATTTTCATTTCTGTTGTGATTTCACTTGTGTCATATGTTCCATTGTACGTGGATGTGGATCTTTACTTGCCCAAAATAAATGCATTAAACTAAAATGTTAGGGAAACACCTGGATTACATTAAAGGCAAAAAGGTTAAATCCACAAATGTTTAAGTTTGGCCCTTTATTTCAGAAATCTGCATTTTAAACCAGACATATTGTGCTGACGATGTCTGCTGTGGAGCCCAGTAAGGTATTAAGAACCGACTCCTGCCTGCTCGTTTACTGATTTGAAAATAAATAAATAAAATAAAAACACTTTTGTTAGAAATAGATAAAGCCACTCTCATGTACGTTGAGCATTTGATTTCAGATATGAGGGACTGTCTTACTGTAAGTGATTTGCTCTCTGCAGCAGAAAGAAACACATTTAAGCTCTGATAGATTTGACTTTCACACAGTGGTCCTGAATTGTGGGATTGTAGTTTAGCAAAAGGAGAGACTGCTAAAAAGAAAGATCTGACCACTCCAGGCAATGCAGCACTTTCAGAACTACTCAAACACGTGCACTCACATCTGACCAACCAGAGACTCTGGACTTTTCTCTGGACCTGGAAAATACTACACCTAAAAGCTCATTTTTGTACAGTTTCAGATCTCACCAGACTGGCTCTGAAGGACAGTTTTTAATCCCCAGAGCAAACACGAACACTCCCAAATCCACTTTTATTTACAGAGTGATCAAAGAGTGGAACATGTTCCCGTTATCACTGATATAAACTGTACAAGATTCTACTGAAGAAAAGCACTTTTCAAAAATTGGTTTTCAGATTTGTGTAAAATCAATGAGCAAAGCACTCAACTCTGTGAATCTGAGGGGAGAAAAATGGCTCCCCCCCAAGGCTCAAGGAACCACTCGCCCATTCACACACACCACACACTCACACACCAATGTACACAGACAATGGGTGTGGGTTAAGTGTCTTGCCCATGGACACAAAGAGAGTATTTTTCTTTGGTAGCTAGAATCACCCCACTAACCTGTGGGTGAGTGGATCTGACTGTTCTACCAATGATGTTTTGTCAAGAGCAGGATTCAGGTGCCAACCTTCAGGTCAGTGGAGACATTCTACTAACTGAGGTAGTGTTGCCCAATGACCAATGAGCTCCTTTGTTTCCCACACCTCACTGAAATAAACAAACCTAATTGGACGGCTCTGTCTGAGTTTGGCCTGAGATGCAGAGGAGGATGTGGTGACCAGACTGTATTCTAAATGTTTTATATGCTGATAGAGAAAATGTTGCACTTGTGTTCACTTCTGATATACAGTATTAATACAAAAAAAAAAAAGGTTTAAAAATGCACCACAGAATTCTGATCTGTCCTTTCCCTCCTTTTTAAATATCCTGTTTGATTGTAGAATTCTGTCGTGCAAACTAACAACACCTTGGATAAAAGAAGAAAACTGATAGAAGCTCTTTCAGGTGAATGCAGTTCACTTTTGCTGTTGTTTCTCTTTCACACACACACACAAAGAGTGTTACTATGAGCCGCCTACACATACCTGGGCCTGTCCTGACGTGTGTGTGTGTGTGCGTGTACGTGTGTGTGTGTCATGTCTGTCTGTGTGCACGCCTCACCTGCATACCACATGTACACACAGCCAGGCTACTGTCTACTCTATACTGTGTACTGCACCACCAGACCTGTACTGCACCATTATACTGTCTACTGTCAGCTGCACCACCACACTGTCTCCTGCACCACCGGACTGTCTCCTGCACCACCAGAATGTCTCCTGCACCACCAGAATGTCTCCTGCACCACCACACTGTCTCCTGCACCACCACACTGTCTGCTGCACCACCGGACTGTCTCCTGCACCACCACACTGTCTCCTGCACCAGACATACCAGGCTACACCAGGCATGTACTCTATCTATTAGAGCAGGTCACAGGTTTAACCAGTGAAAGCCTTGCCAAAAGTAATGTCCCTCATTCATGAAGCATTCTTATAAACACATTTGTGCTTGAGGGCTTTTTAACATTCATAAAATGCGTTCTTAATTGAAAATGTTCTTCTGGAATTACAAATCCTATCAACAGTCAGGAGCACTCATACAAACAATTCTGCTGTTTTAGAATATTATTATAATATTTATGAATAAAAAATTAATCGCATGAGTTTGAGTGATTAATTGTGATTAATTGCGATTAATCGCATGTTATACACAAAACCAATTAATGAATTCAAAAGTAGCATATAGTGCACTTTTATTGGAAATGTAAATGAAAGAGCCATACATTTGTTGTGCAAACAGCATTTCTTTCAGAGGGAAACCCTCAGAGCCTTCAAGGTATTCAGTGAAGGCCCAAGAAAAAATATTGAATGGACTTTTGTACTACTAATATATTTTTCCAATATTTTTTATGTACTGAGTAATAAACATTACACTAGTAATAATTTCTAGATCATTGTTATAAACTTGGACTGATATTTCTTGGGAAACAAAGGGTTAATATAATGGAATGGAAATGGACCAATCACAGTTTTTCTTACAGTGGTATCTGAGTAAATCAGTGACTCCTTCTGCAGCACTGAACAAAAGAAACAAGCTCAGCTCAGAGCGCTCGGCTGGTTCGGCCAGAGCGACTCGCGGAGGCGCGGACACGTTGCATCTCACATGGTCAGAAAAAAGTGAAAAAAAGTATAAAGAAAAGACATCAAACTTAAAGAAATGCTCACAGTGGATTTTTTCAAAATAAAAGCCAGTGAGAAACAGACGTTTACAATAAAATAAATAAATAATAAAAACTGCGTTAACAGCGTTAAAATAATTGTCAGCGATAATGACTTAATTAGTTAACGCAAAATTAACGCATTAACGTGCCTGGCCCTAATAATATTATAATATAACATTATACTTATAGCACAACCAAAAATTCTGATACCTGCTGATTATTAGACATATATTTCTTTGAAAACAATACTACATAAAACAATGGTGTTTAAAAGTGGAGTTCCACAGAGAATAGTCTATATGGTCTAACAGACTCATGCAAGGCTGCTGTTCTGCAGACAGCAGTGACAGTGACCCTCACTCTCTCCCCCGCTCTGTACCACTAAAGATGCTCTTTTACATGTCCAAAGCAATGCTAGTAGAGAGACTCACATCTGAACTGCTAAAGTAATACTAAAATCCCATGCATTTCAGAAAGTGTTTCTGCAATATTGTGTTTTTGCACAGGATTCTGCTTAGTACATAACTGCAGCATTGACAGTTGCACCAACTCAAAAAGCATGTTGGGTGTGATCGTGATATACTGTTCAACATTTTGACTGTAAACAGTGAGAAATTTGAGTTTGCTCACTGTCATCTCTGGATCAGATCTTTCTTTTGGCAAATTCAATGTGACTTTGTGGGCTGTTTTATCACTTTATGAAGTCTGAAGGCTGAGGAGGAGCGGCAGAGGATTCTGTGCTAGTACCTGGTTCACTCCTGTGTAGGGATCAAATTTTTCTAATTCTGACTTGGTTTGGTGGATAGTACCTGTGGTAAATACTTGTCATAGTTTTGCACAAAAAAAGCCAACAAGCATCAATCAATCCTAAATGTGTAACTAGTGTCAGTTAAAATTACCTTTAAACCATAAGAATACTGTGGTGAGTTTGTGGAATCCATTATAGAGCTAAAACAAATGAGTCCACATTGTGTGGATTTGATGTTGTCTGTCTGTGGACAGAACCATAGTAACAGACAAATCCCCTCATACCTCCTCCCCTCATGTTCTGCTCTACTGTTTCTCTTAAAAGGTGCATTTCAGATAATTTCACTCAATACCTGAATTTCCCTTTGGGGATCAATAAATTATTATCTATCTACCATTCTATCTCTCTCTCTATCCTTCTATCTATACACCACAGGTCTGTGGTGAGTGAGGGCTGCACAGGCACCATTTACTTACTGCTAATAGTTTGCTCATATAATATACATGTGGCTGTATTCCAGCTCACACTGTTGACTCAGACCAGCATACACTGCATTATTTTTACACTGTTGTTTTGGCTCATTCACTAAACCACCATCACGTCTGTATTTGCACACAAATATAGCATTAAATTTTGTCACACTGTAAACACTGGTTTTGCACTTAATAACTTTGAACAGTATGGTATTAAATCTACAGTATGGTATTAAATCTCTCTCTCATATATATATATATATATATATATAATGTGTGTATGTATGTATGTATAGTACAGAATAGTGTGTATAGTGTACAGAAACATCTGTGCAGAGTACGAGCTGGAGACCCCAAGATCAAGGTGGGAAACACCTCCAAAGGTTGTGGAGAACGACTGAGCCAAGATCCTGTGGGACTTGACAGGATGGTGATGAACCAACCAGACATAGTGGTGGTGGATAAGAAACAGCAGAGCCTTGGTGGTGGACATCGCAATACCAAGCGATGGTAATATCAGGAAAAAGGACCAAGAGAAACTAGAGAAATACCAGGGGCTCAAGGAGGAGCTGGAGAGAGCCTGGAAAGTAAAGGCATCAGTGGTGCCTGTGGTGATCGGACACTCGGGGCTGTAACCCCCAAACTGGAAGAGACTACAACAGATACTGGGAAAAACAATGGACATCTCAGTCCAGAAAAGTGCAGTACTGGGGACAGCAAAGATACTGAAGAACTCTCAGGCCCCCAGGCCTCTGGTAGAGAACCCGAGCTGGATGAGGGTGAGAGACCTACCACCGTGGAAGGTGAGGAGCATGTAAAGTTTGTGATTGTGAACATAAAAAACAAAAACAGTTGGACGATCATAGTAAACAGATATTTGATTTGCTTATTTAAAAAGCACCATCTCAGGGCACAAAGACCAGGGTTTAGAGTTGACAGCGCAGAATGGACCATACACAGCTAGAACAAATGCAATTGGCCTTCTGTAATAATGAGACTGACACTGACGCACCAAAGTCATTATCCACGAGCAGCGCGGTCTCCCGCTCCTCTGGGTGACTGAAGTATGGACCCCCACGCACGGCAGGCTCACTCTCTCTGCTTCATAACGTTTAATGCACGCACATTTTAAAGCTGTGATGCTAAAGGGCAAAGAGCAGGGCTTGTGTTTGGCTCTGGGCGCTCCTGGTCTCATCTCACAGTCTGCTCTCAAATTCCTATGAACTTCAAAACAACGAATAACCAGAACGTGATCGCTATTTATTTTCGGCTAATAACCAACCAAAACGCACAATGAATGTCTGCTTAGGAAAAAATAAAAATAAAAAATCCGAGTCAGTCCTTTATTTTTAGTTGCATGTTGTGGCAAATAAACACATAAAGCCCCTGTCGCTCTCTCTTTCCACTCCGCGCGTCTACACGCACTCCTCACACTCACATTAAAATTTCATGATGAAGCTTAGTAAAGTTTTCAGACGCATAAACTACAGCGCACGAGTGAAATAGTCTCCTCTCCAAAACACAGACACGCGCTACAACATCTGTGCACGCGCTCTCTGGAGGGTCACCTTTAACCTGCGCTGGTTCTGTGATGCCGCCCGCGCGTGCGTTTCCACGCGTACCGCATCTGAAAACAGGCTAATAAAGCGGATAATAAAGCGATAGATGGGACATGTCCGCTGTGGCGATGCGCGCGTGCAGTGCGGATGTGCGCTTTCTTACCGCGCTGCTCTTCTCCGCCGCTCACGCTCTCTCCCGGCTCGTTGCCGTGCTCTTTACACTCCATTGGTCTAGAATCCGCGCTCCTCCGCTGCTGTGTCTGTGCTGTCGCTGTACTGTCCACAGGTCTGAGCTGAGAGCATCGAGCCTCAGAGCCGCCTGCGCTGTTGCGTGGAAACGCTGGTCAGCAGCTAACACTTGTTCATCGTTTTGGCAGAGGTGTTAGACGCCTGTCAAACTGTTCTTCAAACACGACTCAAACGTCGCGTGTGTCCAGCTGAGCCGCAGCCGCGCTCTGCTGCTCCGTGGAGGGGGTCATCTGTCAGAGGACAGGTCCTTCACGTCTCTCCCGCGTGCACATACGAATGGCATTAACCACTCAGGCTCCGTGTGCGCTCCTCCATAATGCGTGAGGAAGCGAACTAGAATCGTGCCAAAACAGACAGGATGGGGGTGCGTTCAAATCCCACGCGAAAATTGGACATGGGAATCTCGGTGCACATACGAATTCTCCAATGCAATGAGGCTAATGACTGATGTTCCAAATGTTACAGTAGCCTACGACAAGTTACGCTACGTACGTGTGAACGTACCATGATTCTACACATACGCTGGAAGAATAACAATGACCACTACTACTAAAAACATAAAGTCCATCTACAGCCAGCCATGTGTATACAGTGTGTCAGAGGCCCCCAGGAGCCCGCCTGAGGGCTCTGCAGCCTCATGTATTTGTATGCGGGCTCTTGTATTTGTGACCTATATTTGTTTGAATTGAATAACACGTGAAGCACATACACACAGTGTATGCTCATGGAGTATTGTTTCCAGTTCTCGCTTTGTGACAGAGAAATGTCACATCCTACTGGAGATAACACACGCCGCGTGCACACGTCACAGCCTACATCCCCCGCGTCCGTGTAACCTACAGTTTAATTTTATTGTAGATTTGTGTAGACTAACCTTCTGGGCCAGTATCTGCATGTATACTGTCAGGATGGATTCGTTCTATTAGATTTGGTCAGTGCTTTGTCTCTGGCATGTACCTCAGCTCTGGTTCCCGCTGCGCTGGAGCTTCATACTGGACAGAGCATCACCATCTGGGACTATACGTCATCTCTGAGAATTTATAATCTCATGTTACGGTTAAGAGCGTTTTTCCAACGAAACGTGAACGCAGCGTGTTCCCCAGCGCCAGCATCACTATGCCGCCCACGCGCACGGGGCTATTCCAGGCGCGCGCGTGAACATCAGCTCCTGTCACATAGACTCCAACAGCAGCTACACACGCACCAGCACGGGCAGTGCGTGTAGTACAAGTATTATGTCAAAAGCATACGGGAACTTTAGCAATACACTGCCAAATTCTCACTTTTAGCCAAGCGTCAGTAAGTGTGTTATGTTTCCAGCCTTCCCAGTTGCATCAAGCTGCACCTCCAAACTTTAATGCCATAGGCTACTCGTCACAGTGTGGAGCACGAGCCGACGGGGCGTGCGTAAAAGCCAAACCAAAACAAGGCGACACGGAGCGCTCGCACAATCGCAGTACTTGAACCAAACCACGGGTAATCACAAGTAGTACAAGCCATTCAAAACTGAGCGCGGGCCAATGACACGAGCCACACACGTACTACACTCGCTTCGGGGCAAATCATGCGACCTAGCCTTTTTAGTCGTGCGTCAGTGGAACAGCAGCGTCTAACTGTAACCCGTCGAGTTTCTGCGGGTGAATGTCACACATGTAGGCTAAGAGTAGGGAATCGAGCTGTATGCGCACGTCACGTAAAGCAGGCAAGTGGCAATAAGAGTAATATACCGTAAAGCCCTTACCTTGTATCCGGGGTTTGCGTCCCCGGCAGGGTGCGGAGCGGAATGATCCAGGTGTAACGTCGGGCAGGTAGCCGTGCACAGACAGGGAGGGGGGGGAGGAAGAGGAGGAGGAGGAGGAGGAGTGGAAGAGCCGCTGCAGGACACACGTGGTTCAGGTGGAAGCTCTCTTAACAATAAGGTCAAGGAAGTAACATGGACTGTGCAATTATCTATAATATTTATACAACATTAAAAAAAAAAAACATGACAAAGGTTCAAATTAACCATCAACTAAATCGAAGCGAAAATTACTTAGAAACCATCCCCCGTCTCTAAAATTCAACAATTCATTTATAATCGTACCATTTACTGTGCAGATTACAATGAACCAGCCAATCCATTATTTTTAAAGTTTTAAAACCTGAAACATTTTGTATTTGGTGGTTTTTACATACTGAAAATAATAAAATAAAATAATATCTTATAAAATCATTACTATACTATACTATTTTGGGAGCAGTGTAATAAGTTTGTTTCCTCATCACAAACATGTGGAGTTTTGTTTCATTCACACATGTTTAAACCCTAGGCTCAGTTTTTCTCTCAAACGCAAAACACTAAATGTAATTTTGTTACACTGGAAGACCAAATGGACCCCTTTGTACCTGTTCCACCTTGTGATGTTATGTGGTAAAACAGGGAGAGCGCCACTGTGTTTTTAAACTCCATACACCTTCACTAGAATCATCTGGTCTCTACAAACAAAAGTACCTTGAAAACTGTTCATGACCTGACAAGGTCAAACAGCATTTTGAGCTTTGGAGATTCAGACAAAGCTCAAAATCTTTACAGAATATGTTTAAAATCAGAGATAGTCAATGTGAGCTTAGAGGTACGGCTATGTTTATAAAAGAGAAAATCAGAACAAATATAAGAAAATGTTGTATATCTGTGAAAGGGTGGACCTCTTGAATAACTGCACTTTAAGAAGTTTAAATGTTTACATAAAAGTTCAGTTAAATCATACTTTATTTTTACATGAATTCTTATTTCTAATATTTAACTCCAAATTTAGCTCCAAATTCTGTCCTATAATTGCAGGCCTCAGTGAGCTTCATTTGACCGAAGGCAAATGCTGGAGGTGATGTCACCCTCTCTTAGTCCACTTCTTTATGTAGTCTATGTGTGTGCCGTAGACAGCAGCTGGAGATGGGCTTGTGTCAGCAGAGCAGGCAAGGGGGGTGTGGGGGGTCAGCACCTTGGGCAGGTGGGAATAACAAGGCTACCCCTCCTGGAGCTTTTGTCAAGAACTCATCTGCTCTCCACTGTGACTAAAAATCCCCAGTCAGGTGTGTACTTCTGTAAAGACTCCAGGTGAACTTTACCTAGCAAATAACAAACAAATGGATCACTGCATATTCAAAGTCTGATGACCTATGTCCTTCCTGTTATCTTCAAGCCACAGTAACAGTCACTTTTTAGACAAAAATAAAAGCATTTTTCCATTTTGGTTGTGTTTATAGCATTGATGCATCCTCACTGTGAGCAGGCTCACATCTCCACAAACCTGACTCTTACTTGGCCTGGAGGAGGGCCTCTTCTGGCTTGTTTCCATAGAAACAAGGCATTCAAACTATGAATGGACATATGGAACGCAGTAAATAAAAAAATAAAAAAACTCAAAATTACTCCAAACATGTTTAACCATCCTTTGCTTTGATCACTTAGTTTGACCCTGACATGGCACAGATGTGAACTGAAAACCATGAAAACCATTTCAGAGAGAAAGTCAAGGGTTTATATATATATATATATATATATATATATATATATATATATATTATATATATATATATATATATATAATATATATATATATATATATATATGTGTGTATGTGTATATATATATATATATATATATATTATTTTTTTTTTTTATTATTATTATTATTTTTTATACAGGGTTTATAACACATTAATAAAAGTTCAGTTGAAGTCTGGTTTGCACATCCTGACATGCTGAGAAAAGCCTGTAGACTTAAAGTGCTTCTCTGTGATGGTTCTGGTGATATGGGCGCAGCATACCACACTGGACCAGGCGCTAATGACAAAGCATATTATATACCACAGCTCTGTGGATTATGGGGAGAGTGTGACGGGTGTGAGGACTGTGGGCCACAAGTGCTGCTGTGGGCTTCTGCTCAGAGGAGCTGTCACTGTAAAGTGACAAACTGCACTTAGGCAAGTTGTTATGCAAGTTATTATACACTATACTGTTTTCTGACCTATATTATAATGTTTTTTCCTCTTCACAGACAGACCTGGAGTTGTGTTTTGTTTCATTCACACATGTTTAACACAGAAACTCTGCATATTTAAGATGAGCTCTCCTCCAAAACACAAAACATTGTGTTCCACTTTCCAAATAAAGTTTATTTTGTTATACTGGAATACCAAATGAATATCTTTGAAGTAACTGTGTTCCACATTGTGATGTCATGTGGTAATACAGGAAGTGCACCATGGTCTTTTCAAACTCCATAT
>NW_026571140.1:270306-337806 GCF_026225935.1 Boleophthalmus pectinirostris | reverse complement strand
ACTGCTCATGTTCGGCTGACAGGGACCTACAGCTTTCAAAAATGTCAGCTTTTGTGGTGATTTTTATCTATTTTTAGAACATAAACTTTTTCTCAGCTCAAATCCCTTCAGTTGTCTTAAAAAATGCTTTCTAATCATTACTTCCTGCTCCGCTCTGCTCCTCTCGCTCTGATTGGTCAAAGCGATCATGTGATACAGGAGCCCGCTCTCCATCCATGCGTTCGTGTGCGTTTGCGTGCATTCGCATGTGCCCGTGGGAGAAAAGAGCACTACAGCACATGCTCGGTCGGGCCACAGCCACCGGAAGTACCTAGCCGGGCTAAAGGCTAATCTGGAATCATGCGCCATTGAGCTAGGCTCATTGACTTGAATGAGCAGCCATTTAGAAACCCCGGGACTTGGACGGGAACCAGACCACTGTGAGAAACCTCCATCCAAATTTTAGACGGTTCAACCACAGCCACTAATTTGTAGCATGTCTCTTAAATGCGGAAGACATCACCTCTCTAAAATACTTGCATCATTCAGAACAAAATACAGTACTTCTTAGGGTTCCCTACAGCGCTTGCAACATGTCCAGAACACTGCAGCGTGTCTCCTGACAAATACCAAGAGAACACATTACACCTGTGTGACCTGCACTGGATCCCTGTCTTATATCAGCTGCAATTTAATGTTAATGTTTAATTTAATGTTATTGTTTTCAAATGTTTGCACTCTATGAGTCCAGTCTGTTTGAGGAAGTTACTGCAGCCCTGTCCTCTGCCCAGAGCCCTGACATCAGACCAGCTCCTGTTGGTCGTGTCCAAAATTAGGCTCAAGACAAGAGGTGACAGAGGCTTTTTTTGGCAGATTCTCTGTCAGATCGTCTCAGTCTGTAACACAGTTTAAGATGAGACTGAAAACTCATCTCTTCTCCCTGGCATTTAGTACTTGCTAGTCAGGTTATCTTGGTGTTTTTACTGTAGTTTTCATGTTTTCTTCTGTTTCTTCTATGTGCTATATAAATAAAATTGGATTGAATCTTATACCATCCATCCATTTTCTTCCGCTTATCCGGGGCCGGGTTGCGGGGACAGCAGCCTAAGCAGGGACTCCCAGACTTCCTTCACCCCAGACACGTCCTCCAGCTCCTTCGGGGGACCCTGAGGTGTTCCCAGGCCAGCCGAGAGACATAGTCCCTCCAGCGTGTCCTTGGTCTTCCCCGGGGCCTCCTCCTGGTGAGACATGCCCGGAACACCTCCCGAGGGAGGCACCCAGGAGGCATCCAGAACAGATGCCTGAGCCACCTCAGCTGGCTCCTCTTGACGTGGAGGAGCAGCGGCTCTACTCCGAGCTCCTCACCCTATCTCTAAGGGAGCACCCAGCCATCCTGCGAAGGAAACTCATTTTGAGCGCTTGTATCCGCGATCTTGTCCTTTCGGTCATTACCCAGAGCTCATGACCATAGGTGAGAGTAGGAACGAAGATTGACCGGTAAATCGAGAGCTTCGCCCTTTGATTCAGCTCCCTCTTCACCCCAACGGTCCGATACAGTGACTGCATCACTGCATCGATGCGATCCACCTGTCAATCTCACGCTCCATCCTCCCCTCACTCGTGAACAAGCACTTGAAGCAGGGACTCTTCACCCACCCGGAGAAGGCAAGCCACCTTTTTCCGGTCGAGAAAAATGGCCTCGAACTTGGAAGAGCTGATTCTCATCCCAGCCGCTTCACACTCGGCTGCAAACCGCCCCAGTGCACATTGCAAGTCTTGGCCTGATAAAGCCAACAGGACAACATCATCTGCAAACAGGAGAGATGAGGTGGTCCCCAAACTGGACCCCCTCCAGCCCCTGACTGCACCTAGAAATTTTGTCCATAAATACAATGAACAGAACCGGTGACAAAGGGCAGCCTTGGTGGAGTCCAGCATACACCAGGAACAGGTCTGACTTACTGCCGGCAATCTTATACCTGAGACAAGTAATAGTTTGGTCCTTCAGTTGTTGACTCTGCAAAAATCCACAATGTTTCTCAGTCCTGTGTTTTGTTTTTGATGTGAACAGAGTATGCGTCTCTCAGTTGACAGTCACACCCTTTGAAATCAGGGAGACAGGATACGGCTCCAGATCCACTCGTCTATGGTCACAGTGTGTGGTTCTGGTTGGTCAGGTAAGGTGGACAATGCCTTATATCTAGGAGCTACCTACACTGAAACTAACACACCTACTTGTTTGTATTTGTTAGCTTGAATTGCACCAAGTATGAACTATGTCTGAGTCAAATTAGCATAATCGTTCAGGCCCCTGATGTGTGCTTTCACACCTATTAGCATACAGGCTAGCACCATTGTTTTCCTTGTTTGTCAGTCTGCGTTTGAACATTTCTTTACATCAGCAGCACTGACAAATTACTGTCTTTCCACTGAGCTTTGTTTTGATCGACATTAAAATGAAAGTGAAACCTCCTGGATCTTCAGTCTTTATTTGTGTGGTAAAGAACAAATAACTTGTGAGTAACACAAGTACATGAGACGTACATGAGATGTGGCTTATCTATGTCTGCCATAAGTCTGTGTATGTGTATGATAGCTGCAAAGTTTTAGTGCTGCTGTTAAATTACTACATGTCCCTGAATGTCTCATAGCCCTCCGTTCATACCTGTTTGTTCTTTGACCTGCTGTAGACTGGAACAAAATTGGACAGACAGGTTTGTGGGCAAAAATGATTTGAATTTGGTTGTTTAGCACAATCAAATTTCTTTGTGCAGGTAAACCCAATATCTTAGCCAGTAGAACATTTGGATTCCCATTTCCTTTTTTAGATTTTAGAATATCCTGTCGTTCTTGAGCAAGACATGGTCACACTAAGGCTGCAGGCTCCCCAAATGATCCGCTACCTCCTCGTCTCTTTAAAGGGGTTTTTGACACTTGGCTTCTGCAGGGCAAAACATTGTAAACAGTAATTTGCCTCCCAGTGTTGTCCCTGCACATTTTAAATAGGCTGTGGTGCTTCCTCTGATAAGAAAACTTGGCCTTGATTCATCTGTGCTTTCAAATTTCAGGCCAAGTAACTTTTCAGTCTGGTTTTAAGAGTCTCCACAGCACAGAATCTGCCCTCCTGCATGTTTTAATTACATATTTACTTCTACTGATGCTGGTGATTGTGATGTTCTCATACTGTTGGCTTTGACAGCTGCGTTTGACACAGTGAACCATGAGATTCTTCTCTCCTGGTTGGAGCACTGGGTGGGGATTTGTGGCCCAGCACTGCTATAGTTTAGGTCATACCTGACAGACAGACATTTCTGTGTTGGTTTTGGTAATACTGTTTCCTCCTCTACTCTCTTGTTATATGGTGTTCCCCAGGCATCAATACTAGGGCATTTTCTTTTTCCCTTTATATGCTCCTCTGGGCACCATTCTGAGGAAGCATGGCATCGCATTCCACTGTTATGTTGATGACAGACAAATCTATCTGCAATTAAAGAAACAAGATCCAAGGGGTGCCAGACCACTTTTAGACTGTATCAGTGACATAAAATCTTGGATGTCATGGAACTTTCTGCACCTTAATCAGGAAAAATCTGTTGCCAATAATGGTTTTTGGCCCTGGTCTAAAACTTGATCCACAAATTAGCACTGTTTTCCATCTAAGACGACTGGCCAAAATCAAGCCCATTTTGTCAGCAGAACATTTCGATACTGTCGAAACTGTACATGCATTTGTGACCACCAGATTATTGTAACGCATTTTAAGTTGGTGTCAGCCAAAATGCACTTGGCCGTTTGCAATTGGTCCAAAACTCAATGGCTCCACTCTCGGAAACAAGAGAGCATCTTACCTATTTTAGACTCTCTCCATTGGCTCTCAGTGTGTTTAAGAGTCAGTTTTAAAATTATTTTATTTACTTTTAAGTGTTTGCAGTCTAGCGTCCTCCTACCTCACAGACCTAATCCACCGTTACGCCCCCTCTCGCACTCTTAGGTCAGCAGACCAGCTCTAGCTTGTTTTCCATGTTTTTTTTAGTAGTTGTATTGTGTGTACATTGTGTATTGTATATTGTGTTGTACTGTGATTGTCTTTGTCTATTCTATGTTTGTGTACAGCACTTTGGTCAGCTGTAAAGTTTTTAGAGTGCTTGATAAATAAAACTGATAATGGTATGGTATGGTATAGTAAGACACTTAAGTCACCTAGCCTCCACTGTCTTTATGATTTTGTAACAAGTTGTGTTCACCAGAATTTGATGTAATAATTTCACAAGAGGGGCGGAGGCCCTGCTGTTGTGTCCTTAGGCAAGACACTTCATCCACATAGCTTAGTATGAAAGTGGTGTGTGCGTGTGTGTGTGTGAGTGATGGTGATTGATGATGGTGGTCGGAGGGCGCTGATTGACAAAGCAGCCGCGGGCAGCTGTGGCTACTATAGTAGTTTACCATCACCAGGTATGGAGTGAATGAATAATGCTGAATAATGCTCGGTAAAGTGTCTTTGTGATGTATGTCTGTAAAAAGCGCTATATAAACTTACTTAATAAAAATAATTTGAGAAAACTACTCAAGTAAGCGTAATTTACAGAGTAACTGTAGGGCTGTGACATCTGATTTAATATAAGAAGTTGTAGCATGGAACAGTCAAAGAAACATGTATTACACCCCTGCTCGCTCTGAGGTCCGAGGTCCAGCTCCAGCTCGTGGTGCCTAAGACGAGATTTAAAACTGGGGGGCAGGGCCTTCTCTGTGACCTGCCCCAAACTCTGGAACACTCTGCCCCCCCACGTCCCAACAGCCCCACAGTGGAGGCTTTTAAGATTCGTCTTAAGACCCACTTTTACTCTCTGGTTTTTATCACTGCATGAGTTATGTGCTCCTCTGTGTCTTTTATTTATTTTACTTATTTACTGCTATGTTTTATGATTTTGCTTTAAATTGATTTTTTGTTGTCTTCATTTTATGATCTCTGTGCAGCACTTTGGTAATCATTTTGTTTGTAAAATGTACTTTATAAAAAAAAGCTTTGTCAATTGTAGACTTACATGGAGAAGAGTAATCAGATTGCTTCAAAAAAGTAAGTACTTGAGTTAATGTAACACAGTACTGCTCATCTTTGGAACATTGTCCAGATTTAAGCCATACTGTGGGATGTTATTAACACCACAAGAGTCAGGTTTGTGGAGATGCAAGCCCACTCACAATAAGAATGCATGTTTTTGTTTTAATTTCACTGCAATAAAAATGGCTTGACTATGGCTTTAACAACAAAAATTGTATACCCGTGTTTATTTGGACATTTTAAATTGCAATATTCATCTAAAATGACTTAATAAAAGAAACAAGTTCACTGTGGCGGTGCTCATTTGTACCAAAATGACAATGCTGCTGAATTCTGTGTGCATCATCTTTAATTAAGAAAATTAAGAATTAAGGAAATAAAATTGGAGAAGTAAGTACGTCACATTGGGTGTGAACCGGTGGAGGTGAAAACAAGAGTTTTCCGGTATAGTTTTCACTGGTACATGTCTGGCGTCTTGAAAATAAGCGATTAATGATGACTCAAACATGCACATTTTACTATAGAAAGTGTGAGAGATTGTGATGTCACGTGAAGAAATGGTCACTGAAAGGTGTGATGTGTTAGACTGCATCATGAATGGGAGCACTGTAACCTGAGTGCTGTGAGCTCATTTGCATTACCTGGACTTTGTTTGGTGTATGTGTGGCACCGTGAGCGAGGCAGAGTGCAGCCTGGTGTAGTGTTACGGGACACTCCCCTTCTCACTGGTTTAGGTTCACCCATGCCTTCTATATGGAGCACAGGTCTTCGTTACTTCTGCTGTAAGACATCATCAAAGGACAACAGTGTTCATTTGAATCAGATGCAAACATACAAGTGACTAACATACAAGTAATAACATTTTATTTAAGTACTGTTACAGCAGACCAAACTAATTAAATAGATTAACTTCTCACAATTACTGTAAGTGGTGTTTCCGTGATTTACCCTCTGCAGATGAAAATACTACATTTACTCAAGAATATTTAGTAGTTTTCAGTCACCATACTTTTACTCCTACTACAGTCATGTTATATTGTAACAGTATTCTTACTTCAGTATATGCTTTGGTTGATAATCAGTAATAACAATTTTATATATAATGCACTTTTCAAAGAAATCTTGAAATGCTTCAGAAAGTCAGAATATAAAATAGTTACAAAACAAGATCATAAGTAAAATGAGAGATATTAAAATGTTAATGAAAGAGTCCTACAGAACAAGAACAAACTCCACACTTTATGGTGACCACAGGAACTCAGGGAAGGTATTTCCTGTCTCCCATAAGGGAGCTTGGTCCTGGAGAGGTGGAGGCAGTGAGAGGAGGTGGAGTGGAGGTGGAGTGACGTAGTGTGTGGGGTGAGCTTGCTGAGGTGTACTATAGGTACTGGTATGTGAGGAGGCATTCTGTGAGAAGTTTATATTGTGCAACATGGCTGTACATACAACTCCAACTGGGAACCATCAGCTCCTCCAACCTACTCCAACCTGCTCCAGCTCTTAACCAGTTCCTCGGACTTGGTGAGCTTCCTTTCAAGGACCTCTTTGAGATGAGTGCAAGTGCAGTGGTCATGCCTCTGCCTATAGTGTAGAGGCATGACCAATATTTTCTGGATGCCCTGTTTGCTCATCCCCCATTCTGCCTTTTGCAACTCATCCAAACTGCTTTTCAATTCTGGTCAGACACTGGTGGCCTTATATCTGCCTGAAGGGAGGAGCTAACTGCACTAAAATTACTCTGAAACTAACACACCTACTTTTTTATGTTTTCTGTTTGTTAACTAGGTCTATTGAACTGCATCACCCATGAAGATGCCAAGGAGAACACATTGGCTCTCTTAGATTGCGCAGTAGTGATAGGAGAAGACTGGCAACTCCAGGTAGAGGTCTTCAGGAAGCCCACACACACTGACCAGTACCTGCTTTTTTGATCCACACCATGAAGTTATTTGTACATTACAACACAGGGACCTAATGGTTCCTACAAGCACAGAGGGAAAGGAGAAAGAAGAACAACAACATCTGTTCGTGGATATCCAAAATGGACTTTTAATAAAACAAAGAGATCTAAAAAAAAACAAAAAACAGGACAACAGAGAATCAGAACCCA
Source organism: Boleophthalmus pectinirostris (assembly GCF_026225935.1). NCBI lineage: Eukaryota > Metazoa > Chordata > Actinopteri > Gobiiformes > Gobiidae > Boleophthalmus > Boleophthalmus pectinirostris. Next base: position 330,658 of record NW_026571140.1, on the reverse strand, counting down.
GGAGAAAGGGTGTAACTATTCCTTACGTGTCTGGTGTTTCTGAAAAACTACATTACATCTATTTCAAACCTACAAGCACTTTAAGACAGAAACTGGTCCAACCCAAAGGACAAAACACAGAGTGATAAAAAAAGCAATGTGGTCTAGTCCATTCAGTGCAGTGAAGACTGAAGTGAACACCATACTGGAGAAACAAACAGTCACTTCACAAGAGGATGAACCAACACAGACGACAGAGTAACAGTGGACCTCAGTCTGCTGTGCATCTCCATCTAAAAGGACCTCAGTCTTCTGTACATCTCCACCTAAAAGCCACTGGCCACTCCTTTGAGCATAGTGACGTACAGATCTTAGCCAAAGAAAAGAAAAGGTTTGAGAGGGGAGTTAAAGAGGCTAATTTTGTTAGGAAAGACAATAATTTTTTGAACAGAAATGGAGGCATCAGACATCGTCTGTCTTCCATTTACAACTCCATCCTCAGACCTAAAACAAAACAAAGAAAACAATAGGGATAGTCAGGTAAGTACGTTTTTTTATTCATATAGCAGTTTTCACAGACATATGTCACAAAGACGCTTTACAGAGCATTGTTCATTCGCTCCATACCAAGTGGTGGTAAGCTACTATTGTAGCCACAGCTGCCCTGGGGCAGACTGACATAAGAGCGGCTGCCAGCCAATCAGTAAGATAGGCCTCTCCAATCATCACCAACACACACACCACTACATACTAGGCAATGTGGGTGAAGCATCTTGCCTAAGGACACGACAGTTTTTGTGACTGGTGCCCCCCTGTGGCACCTGATTTTCTCAGTGTCTCGCATCCAAGTACTACCCAGGCCTGGCCCTGCTTAGCTTCTGAGATCTGACAGGACCAGGCTTTGACAAGCTGGTATGGCCACGGGTCAGGGCCCAAGGTGTGAAAGCACCATCAGGGGTCTGAATGATTATGCTAATATGACTCACACACAATCCCCTAGCACCTAGCTAACAAACAAAAACTGCAAGCAACTAGGTGTGTTAGTTTCAGAGTAGTTTCAGTGTAGTTAGCTCCTCTCTTCAGGCAGATAAAAGGCAGAGTCCACCAGTGTCTGACCAGAACTTAAGAAGCAGCACGGATGAGCTGCGAATCATATTCAACCAAAGAATCTTCCTCCTTTGCCTCTTCTTCAACACATTTCAGTGTGGTGAAGAAGCAGCCGTCCTCCATAACTGTTGTCAGTTACTCCCTTACACCAGCGACATGACTCTCAGCATATTGACCGTTAAAAGTGTTTCTGTGAATGCTGTTTCTGCACTCTGAATGTTACTGTGCAGTGTCACCACACAAACTGTGAGGCCATTCTCAGAATGTGAGAGCAGCGCAAAGCAGCTGATGCAATAATTATATATATATATATATATATATATATATATATATATATATATATATATATATATATATATATATATATATATATATATATATATTAGGGCTGGGCAAAAATAAAAAAATTTATCGAGATTAATTGCATGAGTTCGAGTGATTAATCGCGATTAATCGCATGTCATACGCAAAACCTACTACATGAATTAAAAAGTAAAGTATAGCGACTTTTATTGGAAATGTAAATGAAAGAGCCAAACATTTGTTGTGCAAACAGCATTTCTTCACAGGGGAACCTCAGAGCCTTCAAGGTATTCAGGGAAGGCTCAAGAAAAAATATTGAAAGGACGTTTGTACTACTAATATATTTATTGAATATTTTTTATGCTGTGAGTAATGAACACTACACTAGTAATAATTTCTAGATCAGTGTTATAAACTTGGACTGATATTTCTTAGGAAACAAAGGGTTAATATAATGGAATGGAAATGGACCAATCACATTTTTTCTTCCAATTGTATCTGGGTAAATCAGTGACTCCAGCACTGAACTCAAGAAATAAGCTCAGCTCAGAACCGGAGCCCGCGACCAGAGCCCGCGGCCGGAGTCGGAACCTGCGGCCGAACTCGCGGCCGGGCCCGCGGCTCGCGGAGGCTCGGACACGTTGCATCTCACGTGGTCAGAAAAAAAGTGAAAAAAGTGTAAAGAAAAGACGTCAAACTTAAAGAAACGCTCGCGGTTGACTTTTTCAAAATAAAAGCCAGTGAGCAACAGATGTTTACAATAAAATAAATAAATAAATAAATAATAAAAACTGCGTTAACGGCGTTAAAATAATTGTCGGCGTTAATGACTTAATTAGTTAACGCAAAGTTAACGCGTTAACGTGCCCGGCCCTATATATATATATATATATATATATATATATATATATATATATATATATATATATATATATATATATATATATATATATATATATAATCAGTTTGACTAGTAAATGAACACATGCATTTGTTTAAAATATACTGAACTTATTATGTCAAAAAGTATGTTAAAGTATTGCAATAATGTTATTGCAAAACAAAACATTTCTCATATCATGCAGACATATGTGAGAGAATGTGAACTATGTGAGATCACTCCCAAGAGCACGTATGGCAGCCATGCTTATTCCATACATCCCAACAAAGTGCAGCTGCAGTACTCCATTGTCCATGTTAGTTAAATGATGAGTTGGGTCTTGTGCTTGGTCTGAGGGGTGGGGCATGCCCAGGCACAGGTGAGTTGGAGGGGTTCACCTGCTTTGACTCACCTGTAGCCTGGAGAAGCACTGGGTCATGTGCCAGCACGCCTAATCTCATGTCTGTCTGAATGCAGTTTGATGTTACAACACTGTCCCCCATGTAATCCCACTGAAGGTTGGGTAAGAGGCCGAAGAGGAGGAGGTGGAGGAGGTGGAGGAGGCCTGGAGCAGGGCCATGGGCAAGGATTGGGAGAAATGTTTCTGATATTCAGTCCCCTGTGTGGATAATAATAATAATAATAATAATAATAATAATAATAATAATATAAGAAGAAGAAGAAGAAGAAGAAGAAGAAAAAGAAGAAGAAGAATCAGTAGATCAAGATTCATCTACTATAATGAAAGTTCACATTCACACTGTTTTTGATTAAAGGTGCCATAATACCATATTGTGGAACATTCAAAGGCAAGCAATAACATCTGGAGTTAAAGTGGACCCTCCAGCAGACACGATGCTCCTTCAGATATGCAACTACTTTTTGTGGTCTCAGTACTCAACTGATATTGCAAATACTTTCCAGCTTTTGCATGAGTAATTATTTAAGGTTACATCTGAGGGTCCATCCTTCAGTGCTGCTGGTCGTCACAGTGTATCGTCTGAGGATGAATCTCCTGATTCATTAGCCTACTTATAATATACTTGTTATTACTTATTACTCATGACTTGGACTACTCTTTCATGAAAACAGTTAGCTGCTGTTGATGTGTCTAGCCTGTGTTATAATCATGTCAAAATGAATAGAAGGAAGCACATATGATAATGTCCATGTACTTCTGTATGAAAGTTCAAAACTTGCTCTCCTTCCCTGTTTCTAACACGACACCAGTGTCCAATTTCAGTTTCCTCTTCAACCACCACTTGTTGTTTTTCCAAAAAACTGCAGCAGCACAGATATGTATCTATCTGGAATCCCATCCAGGCTAACGCTAACACTAATATTAGCTTGGGAAGCTAAATTTAGCATCAGTGCGAACAAGCTGAGGTCAAGCAGCCCTCCTCACACCCCAGCCCAATCATCTGGTTCCCAGGAACCGGTGTCCCACTTCCTGTGCACCCTCCCCTACCCCCCACACTTCCTGTGAGAGGCCTGTCACTGGAGTCCTCATCAACACACATTTTCTCACAGTCTACACACATAAAGGTCTTTGACTCACTGTTTATGTGCGTCATATGTCTTAGTAAATGAAATGCCATAATGTGATTAAAAACCCACATAATTCAAGCTCAAAGGAAAACACCACACAAACACAAAGGTCGTGCTGGACATGTGTGTGGTAGAACATGGGTTTTTCATAAAACAATCTTTACCAACCAACAGTTTTGTCTGGAGACCTCAGCTGTCAGACAATGTAATACCATCTAGAGACAAACAAGTGGTGGACCTTTCATCCAAAAATTGACATTTAAAATTTTACAATTACAATTTTAAATGATTAAAATATATCCATGACATATGATATGATATCAAAAGCTCTGAAATGTAGCAGAATAGGTTCCCTTTAAAATGTCTTTAGAATGATGACTCTCTGAATCCTTTTATACTTTGGAAATGCTGTGTTCACTCACTTGTAGACTCATTGTTTGGATCATGTCTGCTGCCTGGGACAGTCCTGACCCTTTTCTGCTCTTGTGTCAGTAATCCAGTGGAAAAATACCAACATGTGTTGTCATGCCAAGCCCATTCATGTCCTGAACTGCCCCAACCTGCTCGCCTGGTCTGGTCCACATGAATCTGAGAGCTGCATGTGGGGAGGGGAGGGGTGGGAGAGTTATCTGTTATACTGTCTCAGGAAAGTCTTTTGCTGGAGGGCATTATGACTTGTGTTAACTAGTGTTGTCACAGTTTTAAAAAACTCTTTCTTTCAAGACAATGTGATTTTCAACATTAAATGGTAGCACTTTCTTTTCTATTCCCATGTGGGTTTATATGTGTGTGATCCTCAGTGGTCTACTTCTATAGTGGTCTATGAGCGTGTACTCGTCTCTGTGCTCTTCCACTTGTTCTGATGATAACTAGCCTCTTTGTTCTACGATGGGCCTACTACAGTTATCCTGTTGTATGTCAATATGACACTGTCCATGAAATAAATAACCCTAAATAAATAAATAAAATGAATGAATGATTTGAAACTGGGTCAAAGATGCCAGACATGAGGCTTGAAAATGAAAGACTGAACCTAGTCCCACCTCTGAGGTTTACAAAACTAACACTGTCATAACATGTTATAAAACAGTAGTCTAATGTTTCTACTGGCTAGAATGTGAACAGTCTAAATACGTGGAGGGAAAAAAATTATTTGCCTGTTTATTTATTTATAATTTTAATATGTATTTGTTTGTCGTTTATTTTTATTGGAGATGAAGCTAAAATAAGCTGGAGGTCACTATTATTGTGTAGTTATTTTTTTTTACTCAAATATTGATTTTATCTTTTGGCCCATTTGACCTCACGCCGCTTACGTTTATGTGTGGTGTGGTCCGACACTGCCCTCTACTGAGCTTTTATATAACTGCAAGACCCAGTGCTGATTTCAATGAATGAGATGAATGGGATTTGTGCTGTAGGCCTCCGCAGCCCCCAGGATTATGCATGGCTAGAATGATTCTATTCGGCAACAGGTGCAATTAAAAAAAAAAATCTCTAAAAGAAAATTTATAAAGTATTGATCTACATTTTTCTTTCCTTTTCCCTGAGTAAGTAAGTACAATAAGATGAACATGAAATAATACAATAGTAATATCATGACTAACTAATACTCCCTACAACTGTACAACAGCTCACCCACTGCACCAGACTATAGAGGGACGGATAATTAAATTTAAAAATATAAAACTTTAAAAATCCCCACTACACCACTGGTAATTAATAATAGTAATACATAGGAATAATAATTCCAGTTCACGTAGCCCACTACAGGTGCAGTTTGCTGCTTTGGCTGGTACACTCTCTGACTGTCCGGTCAACAGGTGTGGATATGTTGACGCATGCTCGGTGACACCAATTCAAAAGCTGATTAACCCAAAGATGTTCATTTTGTCTTAATTCTTAACTTCTAACTAATACATTTTACTGTATTGTTTTTAAAAATAACCAAGAAGTCAAAATCTGATTGGTTGAAGCAACAGTTTCATAGACATTTATTTTATGATTGTGAAGGCCTCAGGCTGACTTCTTTGACTTTGACCCTGTCTGGCAACAAATGATGGTTGAAATGTGATTGGTTAAATGTTTTAATATGAAAATACGTGTTTGGAAGCAGCACATCCATCGGAAAAGCTCTGAAAGGAAGCGGACAGATCATATAGTCGGGGAGCCAAAGTCTCAAAAATGGGTTGAACCTGACATCGCCTGCCATACTTTTTATTTGTGTTTTTTTTTTGTTAACTGTGACCCTGAGGACCAATAATTGGAGGGTCTGCTCTTCCGGAAATATCGCAAACATTTTTTTTTGACATTTTGTGATAGAAAATTTTGAAAAATGAAAAATTTCCTCAAATCCTCAGTGGATTGGGTAAGCTGTCTACAAATACATTCCAGATGCAAAGAACACATGTAGTGACAACATTCAGTGAAAAAAATATTCATAAAACACATTTCTACATGATTTTGGCTCAATTTAATGCCAAAAAATAAGGCATTTTTTCACTTTTTTCCAGTATTTTCATTTTTACTTCATTGGCAATCAACTATTCCCCCAAGTTTTGACATCAGCCAATATGCCATCCACAGAAAAAAATATAAAAATCCAACCAAAATCAATGGATCTGTGATGATTTCATTACCATCAACAGGCCCAGAACCTCAATAGAATGTTAGGCTCCTCTCAACATTCCATAAGGCACACTGGATATTTAGCATGGTTGTTAATGTCCACATTATTAAACATCATGGCTTAGGCATCTTTTAAATAATAATAATAATAATAATAATAATAATAATAATAATAATAATAATAATAATAATAATAGCGGCAATGATCGGCCCTCGCTCGAGCCTATGCCATGTCCATGCCACGCCGCACCCCGGCCACGTTGAGCTCTGCACATGCCGTGCCCCACGAATGCACCTTACTCATTGATCTAATTTCTAAATTAACACTAACCCCTAAACCTACGTGCACTCCTAACTAGGGATGGGCATTCGATGAAATTTTCTTAATTGATCGTCGGAAGAATTAACGATCGATTATCGATTAATCATTAACGTTTTTATATTAAAATGATCATCATTATTATTACTATTTGCACTACTAATCTGCATAAATAAATTCAACTTTACAACATATAAACCGTAACCACTCTAGAGCCACATCAATCCGTTTGAGATTTTAATGTGTTTAACTCTAGTTTTGCGCAACTCTCACAGAAACGAAACTTAAAACCGCATCGCTAATTTGCATAAACTCAGCGAAGATAAAACTACAGCTCTTGTGTCACTGATGCGGTCAATTTCTGTCGGATTAAAAGACATGATTCAGTGGAATACAGGTTAGTGTGACCATATTTGCGTTTGTCAAAACCAGGACACCGTCCGGGGGGAGGGAGGTCGGGACTCATCATCGACATTGCGCGACTCTCACCTGGCAAAGCTTTTTCCCACTGGACACCGAAACATATGTGCTGCTTTGTACACTGTGCACATGGACTCACACTTGTCCCGAACGCAACGGAAAGCGTGGAATTTCTTGTACAAATCACAAATACGCATTTGTGCTTCGGTACGCTGCAGACTGACCGACTGTTTGTGTCTGCTCCTTCTGAGTGCAGAGAGCTATATGTACAGACCCCTGTTTGGTCACGCTATGTACAGCAACCTACATTCAGTTTGTCGCTTAAAATTAACGTAATCGATGAAATTCTTAATGATCAATGATCAATTAATCGATTAATCATGCCCATCCCTACTCCTAAACATAGCCCTAACCCAAGCCTAACCTTATCCTTAACCTAACCCGAACCCTACTATTTTTCTCAATTTCTGTATGTGTTGATTTTTTCTTTTTTTTTATCCAAGATGGTGGACTTCCGGTTTGGGAGAGAGCGTGGTCACAATATACTTTATTATTCCTATTCCCATCTGTGTACTAAATTTGGTTTGAGTACATCAAAGATTTTGTTGGGACGTCCCCTTGGTGAAGACAGATTTTTAGCCAGTTGCCATGGCAACACGATGGGAGATGGAGTGTGGGCGTCATTGACTTTTTTCATTAGGACCAGGCCACGAATGTGTGTACCAAATTTTACATGCCTACGACAAAGTAAAATTTTATTGTTCCATACAACCTCCTGAGGGGGCCAGTTTAGATTTTCTTATATAAATCTGTTCAGAGTTGTGGTGTCCAACAACAATTAAAGTTTGAGTGAACTTGGCCAAAGTTTGTGCGAATTATCACGCGTTGAAGTTTGATGGCGAGCTGCAAAAACGAACCCGAAATTTGCACCGTTGCCACAGCAACACTGTTTTCAAAAGCTTTAAACAACTTTTAATGTCTCACTCGTCTAGATGATACAGAATGATTCTAGTGAGTCTGAGTCAAATGCCTTAGGACGAGTTCGTTCAAATATGAGGACAAGAAAATGCGCCTTGGTGCCGAGTCGCCAAAGCAGTCCAATATGGCCGACTTCCTGTTAATATACTTTTTTGTCCCTATTCCCATGGTGCATCTGTGTACCAAATTTGGTTTGGCTACGCCAAAGTTTTTGTTGGGCGTCCTATAGATGCATCAAGAATCTCAGACTTCCGGTCATTGTGCAATTCATGCTGGGAAGGATTTTCCAAAAGCGTGAGCATCAAACCTCCATGTTTGTTTTCCCAGTGGAATTTATTGTCAAAGTCAATCTTTTCAAGTCTTTTGAACCATATCACTTTTGTTTCTGGTTTTGATATTGTCATATTTTAGTTTTGTGATTCAGATATCGTTAATTGTGTGGTTGTTGGATCCTAACAGTGGAAAACGACTCGAGAAATGAGTTTGCGAACTCCATAAATGCAAAAGTGAATCAGATGTGTGTGACTCAAACCTCTGTTCAAACTGTTTCTCTTCCCAACTGAATTGAAAAATAGTGAAAGGTGAAGGTGATGGGCAGGATTGATCCACAGGAAGAACCAAAAAGGAAACCTTTGACTTCCTAACTCATCCTAAGTTTGTAGAGAACATTTTTTATGTGGAGCACCATCAAAGTAAAATCCCATTTGTTAAGTGAGAGATACAGAAGACAAACAGACTGAGCTGCACTTTCTTGTTCTTGTGGTTTTACAGCAACATCACGTCTTGGTCTCTTTGCAGTGGAAGGTGTTTCTTGGTGAACAGCTGGTGCCTTTCACTTTGGCATTGACTTTTTAAATTCGTGAACAAGGTGGAGCGAAGGACCATGATGTTTAATAATGTGGACATTAACAACCATGCTAAATATCCAGTGTGCCTTATGGAATGTTGAGAGTAGCCTAGCATTCTATTGAGGTTCTGGGCCTATTGATAGTAAAGAAATCATCACAGATCCATTGATTTTGGTTGGATTTTTATATTTTTTTTCTGGGGAATGACTATACTGGTTTTGACAAATGCACACACTAACCTGTATTCCACTGAATCATGTCTTTTAATCCGACAGAAATTGACCGCATCAGCGACACAAGAGCTGTAGTTTTATCTTCGCTGAGTTTATGCAAATTAGCGATGCGGTTTTAAGTTTCGTTTCTGTGAGAGTTGTGCAAAACTGAATTAAACACATTAAAATCTCAAACGGATTGATGTGGCTCTAGAGTGGTTATGGTTTATATGTCGTAAAGTTGAATTTATTTATGCAGATTAGTAGTGCAAATAGTAATAATAATGATGATCATTTTAATATAAAAACGTTAATGATTAATCGATAATCGATCGTTAATTCTTCATCGAATTCTTTCATCGAATGCCCATCCCTAGTTAGGAGTGCACGTAGGTTTAGGGGTTAGTGTTAATTTAGAAGTTAGATCAATGAGTAAGGTGCATTCGTGGGGCACGGCATATGCAGAGCTCAACGTGGCTGGGGTGCGGCGTGGCATGGACATGGCATAGGCTCAAGCGAGGGCCGATTTTTTTATTATTATTATATTATTATTATTATTATTATTATTATTATTATTATTATTATTTAAAAGATGCCTAGGCCATGATGTTTAATAATGTGGACATTAACAACCATGTTAAATATCCAGTGTGTCTTATGGAATGTTGAGAGGAGCCTAACATTCTTTTGAGGTTCTGGGCCTGTTGATGGTAATGAAATCATCACAGATCCATTGATTTTGGTTGGATTTTTATATTTTTTTCTGTGGAATGACTATACTGTTTGAAGAAAAGAATGGCATATTGGCTGATGTCAAAACTTGGGGGAATAGTTGATTGCCAATGAAGTAAAGATGAAAATACTGGAAAAAAGTGAAAAAATGCCTTATTTTTTGGCATTAAATTGAGCCAAAATCATGTAGAAATTTGTTTTATGAATATTTTTTTTCACTGAATGTTGTCACTACATGTGTTCTTTGCATCTGGAATGTATTTGTAGACAGCTTACCCAATCCACTGAGGATTTGAGGAAATTTTTCATTTTTCAAAATTTTCTATCACAAAATGAAGGTTACCGACATTAAAATGGCCACAATTTTTTTCGCGATATTTCCGGAAGAGCAGACCCTCCAATTATTGGCGGCACGGTGGCTGAGTGGCTAGCACTCATGCCTCACAGCAAGAAGGTTCTGGGTTCGATCCCCGGGTCGCCCAGGCCTTTCTGTGTGGAGTTTGCATGTTTCTCCCCGTGTCTGGATGGGTTTCCTCCGGGTGCTCCGGTTTCCCCCATCAACCCAAAAAACATGCTACATAGGTCTCCATAAAACAGTTGATAGTCATGGTCAGTTAAAATACAATCAATTCAATCATTGTGTCCTTAGGCAAGACACTTCACCCACATTGCCTAGTATGAAAGTGGTGTGTGTGTGAGTGCTGGTGGTGGTTGGAGGGACCGATGGCGCCGAGTGGCATGGCAGCTGCGCCTCTGTCAGTGAGCCCCAGGGCAGCTGTGGCTACAATAGTAGCTTACCATCATCAGGGTTTAGAGTGAATGAATAATGCTGTATGAATGAATGCTGAATGAATAGTGCTGAATAATGCTGTGTAAAGCGTCTTTGGGGACAGAAAATGTCTGTGAAAGCGCTATATAAATAAAGACTTACTTACTTACTTACTTACTTAATTATTGGTCCTCAGGGTCACAGTTAACAAAAAAAACACAAATAAAAAGTATGGGAGGCGATGTCAGGTTCAACCCATTTTCTAGGGCTTTTGAGACTTTGGCTCCCCGACTAATATGTAATTATTTAATAATAATAGATATTATCTATCAGATATATTTTTAGGTCAGCAGAGAAGACCTTGCAGGCCCTGATGGCCCACCACAGATACATAATACAAAATAAAAAAAATAAAAAGTGCTTTTCACCTTCCACAGTGGTTGGTCTCTCTTTCATGTTGTTTTTCCTGGTATCTGCTATAGTCACTCTTACAGTTTGGGGGTTATGGCCTCGAGTGCTCTGATCACCACAGGCACCACTGATGCTTTCACCTTCCAGGTCTTCTGGAAGTCCCACAGGATCTTAGCTATTGGTTCTACCACTCAAAAGTCACTATGTGTGTGTGTGTGTGTATATATATATATATATATATATATATATATATATATATATATATATATATATATATATATATATATATATATATAGGCCTGGAAGGTGAAAGCATCAGTGTCAGTATATTATATATATACATCCGCTTTATATCTATATCCGCTTTCTGAGGGCTGCAAGTGTTTAACAAAATTTTCATGGTGGCATAGTGCATTTTTCATATGGCTCTAGCATGGATCTAGCAAGGGCACCATCTACTGGACTAGGTGACATTTACAATGTACGTAGAGCTGATATCGTCTGCGTTGCTTTCCCTTGCTGTCTGAGGTGTAGTTACATAATTATGGGGATGTCTGTCAGTCAACACAGAAGCTCTGTGGAAGGGGTTCAAGGTGATGCAGACTGTCTGCGGTGGGATGCAGACACTTTAACGCATGACCATAAATTGCGAGAGCGCTTACTCCTTTGACACGCGACATTCACTAAAGCCCAGCCCCGTGTCTCATAATGTTCACTGCTAAAGGCCTGCTATTGGGTGTTTCCCAAGAGGCTCTATTCACGCATATGTCACAAACCAGGAACCGTGCAATAACAACTTCCAGTGTAGTTTCCAACACTGGACTCGCCGACTGACTGTGACCAAACTCACTGAAGTAAATGTGATCAGTGGTAAAATGAAGACTGCAGACGTATGTCGCGTCTCATCTCTTCTAATCACATGTACCAGTGCATTCAGAGCTGTGTGTCAGTGGGGAAATGATGAAAACTGAGGGATGGTTGGAAATATTGATTTGCCGAACATAACGGAACACTACAATGACATGGAGATGAAGAAAATTTTGACACTTTCTCATTTTTTCAAAATTTTGTCAGACTTACTACAGCGAACAGAACTTGTCATTGCATCTTTCCAGCCGTCTTTCTGGTTTGAGACGTAGTGGTGTCATGGCCTTGCCCTGATCCATTTCCAGCGAGCCAGACCACCAGTAGACCGCCATTGTGAAGTTAGCACATTTTTGAGTCATTCTGTTAATTTTTCACATTTAGACACATGCCAGAAAAGTGTTGTGCACAGAACTCTAATCAGCAGGGAGATAAAGACAGAGGTTCCCGGTTGAAGCTGACAGACGAGACAAGTGGAGCTGCCATCAGTGTGACAAATACCCGTCAATATTTGGGGGATCCCCATCTTGTTAAGCAATACAGACTGAAATGTGAAAAAAGAAAAAGACACCACGGTGGATGCCACAGACGACCTAAACTGAACAGACCCTATTCAATTGATTCAACTTATAAAATGAACTGCATTTAGCCACGTGTGAGAAGCGCTACAGTCGGACTAGATCCAAACCAGAGTCCAGACCCAGCGGGAGCAGCTCTGGTTCTGTCCGGATTCAGAAGAGCTGGAGCGGGGAGTGATGTTAGGTGCGTTGGCCTGAGAAGAACTTTCCCCAGGAAGAACCAAGTATGCAGAGGACGGACACCCAGAACAACATATAACCAACCAAACAGGATTCAGGCTTCTGTCCGGATGCTGCACCACCATGGAACCAGTCCCAGTACTCGAGCACGGAGGACTGGAGCAACCACAGTGCATTCTCGCTTTTCCCGCACGGAACCAGCGCAGACGACAGCAACGACGACAGGAACTGCTCAGACCCAGTCCATTGTGTACTGATCTTACTCGCCGCTGTCTGGAACAGGACATGGAGGACGGAGCCTCCGGTCCTATCTGACCCATGCTCAGAGGACCTCCAATCCCTTCTTGAGGGGCTGCGAGCTACAATGGGTGTTCCTGTGTCTTTAGCGCTGTTGGCTGCTGCTGTTACCTGAACTCAGAGCATCTGCTTCGGGCTGATGTGTGGTGAGCTGCGTACTAAGTTCTACATGCTGCTGTTTTATGAGTTCATGGTCATAACTTGACATAAGGACGGCCCACGATTTTAACGGGGACCATAGATACCTTTCACAGTTTGAGAAACATCGGGAACATCGGGCTTACCCTGTCTGGGTCCATATGGGATGGTGTCTGGACTGTTTTTGATTTACTGATTTATTTTTGAGTCTTTTTAGGGGGTGTAATGGGTTAATTGGGGGGCACGCCCATATTTTGCACACTGGCACACATAGACAATCCATGTTACTAAAATGCTTGCTACCGTCGTCGGGACCGTCAATATGGTGGCCAAAACAAAAACGGTCACATGACTGCAGGTACTCTATTGCCTGAATTAGGGGTTTCAAAATGGTGCCCATTCAAGTCAATGAGCCGAGCTCAATGGCGCATGATTACAGATTAGCCTTTAGCCCGGCGAGGTACTTCTGGTGGCTGTGGCCCGACCGAGCATGTGCAGTAGCACTCTTTTCTCCCACGGGCACACGTAAATGCACGCGAACGCACACACGCACGCTCCTGTATCACGTGATCGCTTTGACCAATCAGAGCGAGAGGAGGAGAGCGTAGCCGGAGCGAACGATTATACTTTTTTTTTAAGACAACTTGAGCTGAAAAAAAAAAAAGATAAAAAATAGGTAAAAATAACCAACAAATCTGTCATTTTTGGAAAGTTGTAGGTCTCTCTCAGCCAAACATGAGCAGTTTGTGATTACATTGTGCTCCAGGAGAAAATTCCTCTCTCAGCCCAGGGATTTTTTCCACTGAAGTTCCAGTGAGTGTCACTACGTCAACTGGTGGCAGCTACAAGCAGCAAGACCTTATCCAGTTATTTTTACAGTTTTTCTCCATTGGTTTGTCTCATTTCTTGAAACAGAAATGACATTCTCAAAACAACATGGAGAAATCTCCAAACCACCTTGCAGTCGTTCACAACAGAATGACATTTGTCAATGATTTCATCAAATTGTAAATGTCTTAGTGCATGTCTCAAGTGTTAAGACACTTGCATCTTTGCACATGGTTCTGTACATGTCACCTACAGTTTGCACAATGAGCCCACATTTAGAACATTTTCCAAATAAATAGATCTCCCCCCTGGGGGGGCGCGAGGCTCCGTCAAGGGGGGCGCGTAGGACCTCGGGGAACATGCTTTTTTATTTAGATTTTTTTTACTGTCTTAAGGGCCGTTCACACCAAAGCGTCAAAAAACGCCTTGACGCCTCTATTTGGAGCCTTTGCATTTGAGTTTAGATGCCCCCGACGCGCTTCTTTGACGCCGTGGACGAACGGGACATAAATACTTGACGCGCGTCCGTTGCCCTGGAAACAAGAGCCCGGTCCCGGTCTTTTCCCGAGTGTTTTTATGACATAAAACATCAACGGAGGAGATCGGGTCGACGACTGGGGCGTATATATGTTTATACTTCGCTGACACTGGATCAGTCCCGGTCTAGTCCTGGTCTAATACCGGTCTATTCCCGGTCTAGTCCTGGTCTAATCACGGTCTAGTCCCGGTCTAGTCCTGGTCTAATCACGGTCTAGTCCCGGTCTGGTCCCGGTGTAGTCCCGGTCTAGTCCTGGTCTAATCACGGTCTAGTCCCGGTCTAGTCCTTGTTTAGTCTCGGTCTATTCTCGGTCTATTCTCGGTCTAGTCTCGGTCTAGTCTCGGTCTAGTCGTTGTTTAGTCCCGGTCTTGTCCTGGTTTGGTCCTGGTCCGGTCCTGGTGTAGTCCTCGCGATCGGCTCGGTGATTGTGGCGTATATATTTATTCTCCGCTCATGTTTGTGGTTCTCGTTCTGGTTCTGGGGTTTTTCTTCCTGATAACAACGTCGCTGCGTCTCTGGATACTCGTCCCTGATTGGTTGACGCTGCGCGTCTGACGCGAAAAGTTCAGCATTTTCAACTTCTTGACGCTGACGCCTTGGACGCGCGTCTTGGCCGCTGACGCCAAAACGCGCCGCAAAAACGCAGGACGCTCGTCCACATAGACTTTACATAGAAAGTGGACGCTTTGGTCTGAACGGGCCTTTAGAATAAAGTGCAATTGCACTTCCACTACATTAGGGGGCAGAGCGCTCTCATTGGCAGAGTGTGCGCAGGGAGCATTCGCTCGGTGGTGTAGGAGTTTTGTTTGCACTGAGCATGCGCGCTTTGCACACAGCACAGAGTTTGAGTACGAAGTGTAGACACGGTGTAGCAGACCCTCAAGTGACACTATGAAAAAATATTTAACAGGGATGAGAAGACAGGCGGAGAGAGACGGAGATAAAGAGACAAACGAAAATCTCCCGAAAGCTAAGACGAGGAAATATGACGAAGCGTATGTAGCGCTTGGCTTCACTGTGACTACGGTGGGAGACGAGGAAAGACCGGTGTGCTTACTGTGTCTAAAAATGTTGGCAGCGGACAGCATGAAGCCCAATAAATTAAGGCGTCACTTAAATACATTACACCCCGATCACTCTGATAAGCCGCTTGAGTTTTTTCAGCGAAAACGTGCCGAATATTGCCGACAATCATTCCGCTTGTGACTGCTACTTCAGTAAACCAGCGAGCATTGTTGGCATCATATATAAGGTGGCAGTGTTACGCAGAGGTGTACTTATAACAATTTTATAGACAAATGATACTATCTATAGTCACGCGGGGGGGCGCGAGATGTTTTATTCGTCCTAGGGGGGGCATGACAGAAAATAATTGAGAAGCACTGATCTAAACTAATGAGTTGATTCTAGGGGAACCATAAATTTTGTCCAGCCCAGTTTTTTTTTTTTTTTTCTTTTTCTTTTTATAATTCTGTTGAACAACAATTCAAAAACAGTGTCTGAATTTTTTTGGTTATTTGTCAGGAAATTTTTAATTATTATTGCTGTAGAAACTGTACTTGCTTTATTTACAGCACTGTAGGATTTATGATATATATATATATATATATATATATATATATATATATATATATATATATATATATATATATATATATATATATATATATATATATATATATAAATGTGTGTTTCTCACCTTCCACGGTGGTAGGTCTCTCACCCTCATTCAGCTCGGGTCCTCTACTAGAGGCCTGGGAGCTTGAGAGTTCTGCGCAGTATCTTTGCTGTTCCTAGTACTGCACCTTTCTGGACTGAGATGTCCGTTGTTTTTCCCGGTATCTGTTGTAGTCTCTTCCAGTTTGGGGGTTACAGCCCCGAGTGCGCCGATCACCACAGGCACCACTGATGCCTTTACTTTCCAGGCTCTCTCCAGCTCCTCCTTGAGCCCCTGGTATTTCTCTAGTTTCTCGTGTTCCTTTTTCCTGATATTACCATCGCTTGGTATTGTGATGTCCACCACCACGGCTCTGCTCTGTTTCTTATCCACCACCACTATGTCTGGTTGGTTCATCACCATCCTGTCAGTCTGTATCTGGAAGTCCCACAGGATCTTGGCTCGGTCATTCTCCACAACCTTTGGAGGTGTTTCCCACCTTGATCCTGGGGGCCTCCAGCCTGTACTCTGCACAGATGCCACTTGGTTATGTCGCTCCATGTTTGTTCTCTGCCAGCATCTTACACCCTGCAGTTATGTGCTGGACTGTCTCAGGAGCCTCTTTGCACAGTCTTACACCATGGGTCTTGTCTGGTGTGGTAGATCTGGGCCTCTATTGCTCGAGTTCCCAGGGCCTGCTCCTGAGCAGCCAGGATCAGTGCCTCTGTGTGTCCTTCAGACCAGCCCTCTCAAGCCATTAGTAGATTTCTTGATATCAGCCACTTCAGTTCTGTTCCGGTGGTTCGCCCCATGTAGGGGTTTGTCCTGCCATGATGGTCCCACCAGCACCTCTTCCTCTGGACCCCACTGTCTGAGACATTCTCTGAGCGCATCATCTGTCGGGGCCTTGTCCTTGATGTACTCAAGGAGCTTGGATGTTTCATCCTGGACAGTGGTTCCCACACTCACTAGTCCTCGGCCTCCTTCCTTCCGGCTTGCGTACAGTCTCAGGGTGCTGGATTTGAGATGGAACCCTCCATGCATGGTCAGGAGCTTTCATGTCTTAACATCTGTGGTCTGTATCTCCTCCTTTGGCTTACAATTCCTGCAGGGAATCTGATCACTGGCAGGGCGTAGCTGTTGATTGCCTGCACCTTATTCTTGCCATTGAGCTGGCTTCTTATGACTTGCCTCACTCTTTGCAGGTATTTGGCCGTATATATATATATATATATATATATTATATATATATAGTGTTTATATTTTGTACATGTACAGAATACTGTATGCATTTTCTTTTTATGTACTCTGATGTGTGGAAGTGACTTTATATGTGTGAATAAAATGGTTAGAGTTTCCTAGAGAGCAGCGTGTGTGATGTCAAACTTTGGAGGTGCCTCTTACTCCTTTTTTTTGTTTGTTTGTTTGTGTTGTGTTAGTTCAACCTCTGCTGTAGTGACAAAACATCGAAACATTTTGAGCTGCAGCGCTGACACAAGGTCAAAGGGACGATGCATTTTGGGGGCAATGACTATTTCTCCGAGGAAGGAATGTAGTTTTGACACATGGGTAAAGTGTTTTGGGAGAGATGTGAGCTTCTGCAGGTGATCCATGGTGTTGTGCTGAACCATCAAGGTTATTTTGACAAAAGAACTAAGTGAATGCGAAAGAGCCAAAGCAAATGAGAAGGATCTTTGCAATTTTGATGGCACTGACTCTTTATATGAGAAAGGACTCTGCTTTCAAGCATGTGTGAACAGTTTTGGGAGAGATCTGAGCTTTTGCTGGTGAGGTGTAATGTTGTGCAGAATTATCAGACTGTTTGGCCAATTGATCTTATAGTTTTAAGAATGTCATTTCTGTTTCAAGAAATGAGTCAAACTAACAGAGAAAAACTGTAATAGATCCACCGCGTCATCAGAGCTCCGCCAAGTGGTGTTCCAAAGTCCTCACGTCCTCCGCGCTCGATTTCTCCGTTTGACTTTTTTACCAAGGATGCACGGGAGGATCCTTGGCCACCTCAGAGTGCCTGAAATGGCCCACAGTGCACTGCAACTTTAATTTTTTTACATAATTTTATGTAAGCAGTAAAATGCATTTTAATAAAATTAAATTCTACAATTAAAAAAAAATTTTTTTTAAACTCAAGGTTTTATCGCGTTTGATCTGGTCACGTGACACGGCGCAGTCGCTCCCTCCAGAGCCTGTTCTACGTGTGCCATTTTTTCAGCTGCCTTTCAAATGTGTCATATTACATGGTGTCCCAAAGAATAAATAATTTGCATAAGACTGAGCGCAGTAGTGGAGATGATGCGCTTGATGCAGTGCGTTTTCTGGTAGTTGTAGTTTTGACCGAACAGCTGTTGTCATGTTGGGAGAACCTCGCTTTTAGCTAAAAGCAGTGACAGCTCTTCCTCCTCTCTGCTCCTTCCTCCTCCTTGTTCCTTTTGGTTGACCTCATGACGTAGCTTTCAGAGGTCAGCGAAAAGGAGAAGGACGAACAAGGAAGGAGGTATTTTTGTCCATTTTCGGATGGAGCCCAGGAAAAGGAAGCGAGGAAAGAGATTTGAGATTTGAGATGCGGCCAAAAGGTGACTACACATAGAACTTCCGCCGAACGCAAAGGGCTGTGATTGGTTGAACCACAAAGACTACTGATTAAAGCAGCTTGGAAAAGTAAATATTTGACACAGAAATGTTTGCACACGGACCTAATATGATTGTTTATTGTCACCGTAAATAAAAACAAACAAACAAACAAAAATTAACTGAAATAATTTTTGGAATTGTTTGGGTTCCCTCGATACAGCTAGGCCCTGATGAGCTCCGCAGAAGCGCGTATGATCACGTCAGGACGTCAGCTCCCAGCTGAGCGGGGCCCTACACAGAACTATATAACTATATAATAATATAATAATAATAATAATAATAATAATAATAATAATAATTTGCTCAAATTCAATTTGGATTTGAACACATTGTGCCCCCCCCCCCCCCGCCAAGTTCTCTGTCTCATAAAATACTTTCATTCAGTCAATTGGGAAACACTCTATGTGTAACCAAGGAAAAAACATTTTTTTTTTTTTTTTTATTTCACCAAATCCTTCACTTTAATTAAATTTCCATTGTTATTTCGTGGTTTTAGGCAGGTTTTAGCCTCTTTCCCAATGTTATTATTAGTAGTTAGTAAGAGTTGCACATTTTGCCTGTACTGTCCCTTTAAGAGAAACGTGGTTCACGTGCTGCACATCTGCACGTCTCTCAGTCTGTACGATGCTGCTGAGGAGGTGAGCACAAGTTTTTTTTGTCGATGCCAATTCATTATTTTATTTTGGTAATTAGGCACTAAAAAATATAAAAGTTCATTGTAAACATAATTACTGATCATCTACAAATCCACATGTACAAGTTGGACCATGTAGGAGCGGTCTCATGTCTATTGTTAAAATGTTTAGAAACATGTCAAATGCATGCGCAGTCTGTACAGTGCTACTGAGGAGGGGACTGATGAGCTGCGTGCATGGAGAAACATGTGACAAGGACTTGTATTTTTCTTTCATTTGTGCAGAACCACCAGTAAATGTGGTATCCAGTATCCAGTGGTCACCAGTGTCTCATGGTCCTTCCTTCAGCCAGCGCAGTACACAGGAACACAACGCAGATATAACTAAGGGTTAACGGATGTGCACCAAGACATTAGACTGTTAATGATCAGACACACACCCGTTACATATGCATACAATTTATTATCAGATTTTCTATTAGTGACACAAGACCTAAGAAGCTATAGGCCTGTTAGATTGTTTAATCGTCTTCTAAACAGGAGCGGGGGCCGTACAGCCATGCGCACACAAGGCCGGGTGTCTCTTATTGGTTCGTTTTTCTTAGTGGGCGGACATTAGCGCTGAGGAATCCAGGAGAGTTGAAGAGTTGGGATTAGGACGATGACCAGTGTTTGGCGATTTCTGCGCACATTTTCGCGCCAAGGGCCCAGGGCGCACTGCAGAGGAGAGGGAGCGGGCGGGCACACCGGTGAGCGCCGCCTTCTTCCGCGTTACTTCCGATATCTCCAGTAAAACTTTTTATAACAGTCCGTTTTCGCTTTCGGGCTAATCTCTTTAACACAGGCTTCCTCTCAATGACCCCCAAAGGTTTGTAAGACTGTAACATTTGACGAGTGCCTCCAGGCCCATGGCAGACGAGCGTAAAGAAGAAGACGGGAGACGGACAGACGCGGAGCCTCAAGGAGCCGAGGGTGGGGAAGGTATGTGAGCCATGTCGGCCCATACTGCAGCCAAGAACGGCTTTTAGAAAGGGCAACAACAGACAAAGGCAACAAAGTGTGATCTAATTAATCCCAATGCAGAAGGTTTTGCTGGCACGCACGGTTCGCAACTTGACGTTGCGCTGGCTGTCAAAAAAGAACACGATGTTATTTCCAGTGGCTGATTCTACTTAGAATATAGAAGTATAGAGTTGACTACTGCAGCCGTCTCCAGGTGAGACTCTCTGTAAACTCGAATGGTCAGCTCCAGTGACCAAAGAGCGTAAGACTCACCCCACAGAACTGTGCACGGACCTGTGGTTTAATGACCGTGTAACAACCATAAATGCAGTACCATGTGATTATAGATAGGCCTCACTAATAATGTGGCTCCAGCTACTCATCAACAGGCTGTTAGCACTAAGGCTGAGATCATTAGACTGTACATGTTCACTGATAAAAGGAATACATGAATGAGCCACAGTGCCTAAGTTTACATGCAAACAAAACACACAAAAAAAACTTCAAATACAAAATCTGCTTATGATTTTGCTGTTTAAATATCATTATACCATTCTATTGGCCTATAACTTCAAATATGTGATATGTGTCACCACAGCTGCTGTCTCTGCTGGACTAAGGCTGCTGGTAAATAACAGTGAGGTCTTGCAAGCTCAGTTCTTATAATTAATGATTGTTTGAAAGAGGTTGTGGAGTTTGTTGTTGTATTTCTTATGTCGTAGTAATGTCATGATTTCAAACCTGATTGTGATACTAAGGAATATGTTTGATACCAATTCCTGTACCACAATGATAATAAAACAAACAAATCCAAAATAAATAAATAAATGAACTGCAATTTTCAATGTTGAATCATAATACTTACCTTTCTGTTCCCATGTGCCTTATATGTGTGTGATCCTCAGTGCAGTAGGTTCATAGTGTCCATGTGTGTATATTTTATGAGCTCTTCTACTTGTTCTGATACAGATCAACATCATTCTAAAGTGATTCAGGAAAGGTTCATGTCTGTCCTTAGAATGTGACTTTTTTTTACTATCAGTACCTGTTCAAGTGTCTAGTCTTGATACCAATTTAATTTAAACTTTGATACTTTAGACAACCCTAACCTCTTCATGAGAGTTTCTCATGTCTCATCTTGATCTTTCCAGATGTTGTGGATGACCCCATTTTGGAGCAGGGAGCAGTGGTTCTCAGAGGGTATGTTTTCACTAGCTTCTCCTAGATTCTTTGCCCTCCTGTCCTACCCTGCCCTACCTCTGTGTCCTCTATCCTACCTCTGTGTCTTCTATCCTACCTCTGTGTCTTCTATTCTACCTCTGTGTCTTCTATCCTGCCTCTGTGTCTTCTATTCTACCTCTGTGTCTTCTATTCTGCCTCTGTGTCTTCTATCCTACCTCTGTGTCTTCTATTCTACCTCTGTCCTATTCTGCCTCTGTGTCTTCTATCCTACCTCTGTGTCTTCTATCCTACCTCTGTGTCTTCTATTCTACCTCTGTGTCTTCTATTCTGCCTCTGTGTCCTCTATCCTACCTCTGTGTCTTCTATTCTACCTCTGTGTCCTCTATTCTACCTCTGTGTCTTCTACCTCTGTGTCTTCTATTCTACCTCTGTGTCTTCTATTCTACCTCTGTGTCTTCTATTCTACCTCCGTGTCCTCTATCCTACCTCTGTGTTTTCTATCCTACCTCTGTGTCCTCTATCCTACCTCTGTGTCCTCTATCCTACCTCTGTGTCTTCTATCCTACCTCTGTGTTTTCTATCCTACCTCTGTGTCTTCTATCCTACCTCTGTGTCTTCTATTCTACCTCTGTGTCTTCTTTCATTAGCCTACATAGATCATCTCTGTGTGCTCTTCTCAGTCTGATTTGATTTAATATTAGGGATGGGCCTGATTAGTCATTTAATTGATAATTGATCATTAAGAAATTTGTCGATTATGTAAAGTTTTTATCGACAAACTGAATGTAGGTTGTCCATTTTCCACGTCCTGTCCTGGCCGTCCAGTTTTTGTTTTTTTTTATAAAGTGATGCAAATGTTCAGGTTTTCATTTCCTTTCATTGGGTCATTAAACTGAGTGTCTTTCGTAGCTCTCTGTGCGCTCAGAAGGAGCGAGCAGACACAGACAGTCAGTCAGCCTGCAGCACGCTGAAGAACAAATGCGCATTTAACCATGACTTGTACCAGAAATTCCCCGCTTTTTGTCCCGGTCGAAACAAATGGGAGGCCATGTGCACAGTGTACAAAGCAGGCACAGATGTTTCGGTGTCCAGTGGGGGTGCCAGGGATCCCAAAGCACCGGGACACCGAAAAACACGAAAAAGCTTTGCCAGGGGAGTTGCTCAATGTCGATGACAAGGCCCCAACTCCCACCACCCGTACGGTGTCCCGGGTTTGACAAATGCAGACATGGTCACCCTGTCCTATATTCCACTGAGTCGTGTCCTTTAGTCCGACAGAAGTTGAACCACATCAGCGCACAAGAGCTGTTTTTTTCTTCACTTAGTTTATGCAAATTAGCCATGAGGTTTTAAGTTTTGTTTCTGTTAGACTTGCGCAAATCTGCATTAAACACATTCTAATGTCAAACAGGCTGATGTGGCTCTAGAGTGATTATGTTTATATGTCGTAAAGTTGAAGTTATTTATGCAGATTAGTAGTAATAATAATAATGATCATTTTAATATAAAAACATGAATGATTAATCGATAATCGATCGTTAATTCTCCCGACGATCGATTAATTAACTTTCATTGAATGCCCATCCCTGCTTAATATTTCAAAAGTTTATTATGAAGTAGTTTGATTATGCTTTTGTTTTATCTGAAATTTGTATTAGTTCACATTTCAGTTTTTTTTTTTTTTTTTTTTTTCAGTTCTTCTAGTTGTGTCTAAAGAGGGGATAATATGCAAAATGTACTTTTTGGAGTTTTCATTTCATTTCATTTGCAACATACAACATGCACACAGACATAAGACAGGACAATACAATACAAATGCATCCACTGCTACAGCAGTCAAGGTGTAAAGTGTGTGCATATGCGTGTGTGTGTGTAAGAGTGTGTATGTATGAGTAAGAGTGTGAGGCTTCAGCATCAGTAAATATAACTGACTAAATGTGTATAGTTATGTAGAGATTCTTAACAGTGTATTAGAGGGATCAGCCGTTGAGAACAATGACAACTGTGGAAATAACAGTCCATATGCCACTCTGTGTAGTTACAAGTGGGAAGAGGAAGAGGTGGGGGAACCTAGTTATCTATGTTAATGAGTTTTTCAGATTGGTGTTTAGGCTTCCCATTTTTTCATGTGCCCAAAAAAAACAAAATACAAACTTACCTTAAATGACATTGTAAGATTTTTTTTTTTTTCAATGTGCAGTTGTACATGTATGCCTAGCTTTGTGAGGTGCATTCAAAATAGTGAGGTGCATTAAAGACAGGTGGTGCATTTAAAAATATATATATATTTGGGTGCATGATGTGTGGGATAGGTCCTTATTTTGTCAAATTTGACTTTTTGGAGATTTGCAATTCTCTCCCGAGCCCTAGTTGAACTCTCCTTATGGTTAGCTGTAAGATTCAGTTCAAAGCTCAGCCCACAAGTCCATGCTCAGTCGTTTTCCTCAATAAGCATAATAAGCAATAATAAAGCAGGATAGAAAATGATACACTACAACTTCACAAACCTGAGGTCATGTGTAGTAGTTTCATTTGCAGGATGTACTCTGTGTTGTAATAGTGCACTGAAGGTGTAGTGACTTAGTGCAGAGAGCAAAAGGAGAGGGTAGTTACAGTAAATAAAGGCAACATGGTGATCTGTGTTATGTTGGCAGTTATAGGCACTGGCCATACCGGCTTGTCAAAGCCTGATCTTGTCAGATCTCAGAAGCTAAGCAGGACTGGGCCTGGTCAGTACTTGGATGGAGACCACTGGGAAAATCAGGTGCCACAGGAGGCGCCAGTCGCAAAGAATTGTTGTGTTGTTGTGTCCTTAGGCAAGACACTTCACCCACATTGCCTAGTTTGAAAGTGGTGGGTGCGTGAGTGATGGTGGTGGTCAGAGGGACCGATGGCGCTGCATTGACTATTACAGGTGAATGATATGAGCTAGTAAATGTACTGTTTAGCTGTTTAGCTTCTGTTCTTTGATTATGCTATTTTCTAATTCAGATGTTTATTTTCTGCTTTAGTTGTTTGGAAAGTGATTAGTGATTTGGAGAGGAGCCTTGTGGGTGCTGAGACTGGAGTGCTAGTATCCATGTGCGGATGGTTCACAAGCTGCAGCAGTCTTGTGGTTAGAGCCAGAGCCCAGCGAGGGTCTAA
Organism: Boleophthalmus pectinirostris; assembly: GCF_026225935.1. Lineage (NCBI taxonomy): Eukaryota > Metazoa > Chordata > Actinopteri > Gobiiformes > Gobiidae > Boleophthalmus > Boleophthalmus pectinirostris. The sequence continues at coordinate 305,833 of NW_026571140.1, read as the reverse complement.
CACTGGGAAAGCCCCGGTCCCGGGGACAGATAAGCTCTGACTGACTCCGTGACGCGTGTGTATGTTTACATTGTGAACTACAGCGGCCCATTACTACACTTTTGTTTTACTCCATTATTTAACTTAGCAGAAAATGCTAAACAGTGAATATGTTGTATGTGTTGTCATTATTGTTTGGAAATGCACAGTTTATGGGTATTGATTTTGTCACGTTATTATAATTGTAATATACCCCACCTCAGAACAGAAGGGCACTGCCTACATTGGCTTTTAGCACATTGTTACAATTATATTTGCACATTATACAAATGACTATATTGATTAGTGGATTAGATGGTTCTGATGAACATTGTACATGTTAAAGGTAAAGCAAGGTCTAACTATGATCTTGTTTGTACAGGCCTCCTGCATCACACTCCTGGTTCTCCTACAGCAGGACCTACTCATCCACAAACACTCAGCTGAAAAAAAACAAAAAAACACCTTTTACTGGATCAAATCAAACTTGAATAATGTCTTAATAATAATAATCCCTCTTAACCTCATGTTTCTAAGAACCTATTGCTATTTATTGACAAACTATTTTGCAGTTGCTATAAAATTAATGTTTTCCATGATAAACTTTGTTAAGCGCAGGTTTGCAATGTAAAACAATACAAGCTTTCACACACATGTATTTTTATTAGCATTTGGACATCCTCCAAATAACTGAAATTCTAGAAGGTACATTTGGATGGACTAATGTGTATGGTTGAAATAGAGTAAATGAATGTACATTTTGGGTTACATTAAAGCCAGTGCACCAAACCTTACTGAACTTTAGCCATTGTAGTTTCTGTAGTGTTGGGTCTGAGGTAGGCGGCGCACAGGCTCAGCCCTCATCAGTGTCGTCAGCAGAGGACAAATGTGAACACAGAATAATACTTTGTAGAGCTGCGTTGAGCTTCTTATGTGCAACCTACAACAATATTCTGGCATACCTTTCAAAAGAAATGATGATGAGGAAAATAATGTATATATGCTGATTTATATTGTCATAAGCAATATGTGTAGAACACAAACACACATTGACTGAACTGGGGCAGCATGTAATGTACCACCAGCAATGCATTTTCAATCACTCCCAATGCCATCTTCTGGACTCAGGTTACCCAGAATAGCTATTCCAAGACCAACAACACAAACCTCCAACTAATTCAGTACAAGATCCTACACAGAACCCACTACACTGGTCACAGGTGTGGATGCGCAGTGCCACAGGGCATTCTGGCACTGCGCATCCACACAACTGTTCTGGGAAAAGGTTCTAACATCTCTGTCCAGATTCATGGTCAGTCACATCCCATTATGCCTCTTATGCTTACTCGGCGACATTTCTCAACTCAACATACCTGGTCCCAACAACAAAATACTTGAATTGGAAAACCAGGAAAGGTATAAAAATTAAACACTGAAAAATCTACTCATGGATCATATCTCAACGGAATCTCTCCAAAATATCAATAATCAATCACTGATGGAACCCTTCTCTGTCTGGACTCTACTAATGTTATTTTTACAAACTACCAAAACAAAAAATCCTCCCATCATTTTTTTTTTCTTTTCTTTTCTTTTTTTCCTCTCCCTTCTCCCTAGAAATGACATTAGCCCACATACATAAATCATCTAGTTCCATGGGGGTTTGTTTGTTGCTCTTGGGGAGCTAATGGGGCTGAGGAATATTAATAAACCCAGTAAACTACATGAATAAATAAATTAATTACAAAAACATGTATAAGATAATAACAAATAAAATGCATAATAATAAAATAATGATAATCAAAAAATCTATTTTGGCAAAATAAGGGCCTGTCCCATTTCTCATGAGCTCAAATCTTTTTTTAGTGCACCTAACACAACTAGGCACATATGCACAACTGCACATTGGGGGAAAAAAAAAAAAAAGTGTAAAAGTAAGGTTTTTTTGGGCACATGAAAAAAATAGGAGGCTTAAACACCAATCTGAAAAACTCATTAACATACATAACTAGGTTCCCCCTCCTCTTCCTCTTCCCAGACTGGCATAGGGACTGTTATTTCCACAGTTGTCATTGTTCTCAACATTGAGCTTATCCCTACAATTAACAAAAAAAAAGGGAAAAGTTTCAGCAGCAAAATAACACCTGCTTCACAGTCTACATAGCTGAAGTAGACATTTAAGCCACAAAAGGAACACTTGACAATTCCAATAGTGGAATGATCCACCTGAAACAGACAATCATTGGTTAGTACTTAGAAATCCTCTCCAATACCTTTAATACTTAATGTAAGTTTAATACTCAATCTTTAAAATGTTTAAAATCTTTGAACAATTATTAGTATAATAATAGTAGTAGTAGTAGTAGTAGTAGTAGTAGTAGTAGTAGTAGTAGTAAACCATAAAAAATCAAAAATCACAATGTTTTTCAGAAAATTTGCAATGAGATATTTTTCCAAATCAACCCTGCTGTATATTTTCCATATTTTAGAGAGTGCTTGAACTGTTTGTGTGTGTGTTGTGTGCAGGTATGTGTTGGAGCGGATAAACACTGGGGACCTTGAACGTCACATCTCCTCGGAGGACCTGGGGGGGAGGCCTCATGAGCAGGAGGAGCACAACGTGAAACAAGTGGTGGAGCAACTCATTCGGATCGCCGACGAGATCAACCGCAACGCCGAGCTTCAGCGGTGAGCCTGAGTGGTTAGCAGAGTGGATATTTAGGAGCAAAGAAGATGAACAGGAAAGCAAAAATGTCCAGTCCTTTAGTGACTTGCCAAGCTACACTGTCAAAAAGATGACAACTAAGGAACAGTATGTAACTTTAAGAGGTGTCACCTGCATGACTCCATGGAAATAAAAAGTTCAGAATGTTCTCTCTCTCTCTCGCTCTCTCTTTCTCTCTCTCTCTCTAAATATATATAGGCTTTCTGAAATGAGTGACAAAAAATACAGATCTTTTTCATGATATTTTTTTTAGAAACACTTGTTATTAATTACATTAACATATTTTGTATGATCTTGACAATACATATTCTGTGTAGCTCCATTTATCAGAATAATTCTCCTGTAATTTCCTGTAGACTGATCAACCAAGTGGAGGGTAACTGTGCTCAGGACATTTTCATGGCAGTGGCCCAGAGCATCTTTGCTGACGGCATCAACTGGGGCCGAATCGTGGCTCTGTTTCACTTGGCCTACAAGCTCATCTACAGGGTACTGCATCTACTCTGCCTGCTCACCCAAAACCACTGCTCTCTGCTTTAAAGAGGGGATATTATGCAGAAGATTATCATTTTTTGAGCTTTCTATCCCATAATATTGTTCTTCCATCAAAAACATGCCAGAGGTTTTAGATGTCATTCATGCATGCTTTTTTAGCAATCTCTCCCAGCCCCTAACCTTACAGTTAACTCTAAGATTCTGTACAGGGTCATTCCACCTCAATTCACCCTAAAAAAATTGCAATTTGAACCCTCACATTGTCCAACTGCAAAGAAGTAAGTCACAGCCAAGAAAGCCAAAATCTCAAATTTTAGCATGATTGGAGAAGCGATTATTGAGATGTCACAATAAAATTTTTTCACTGTTTTTGCATGGTCGCCGAACTTCAAATTGCATTTAGTCAACTACTGGTCTGATATCAAAAACCAAGTTATCTCTGGAAATGGGAAATCATAAGGAACCAAAATCTTAATAATTTGTTTTTGAATTTGACTTCTTTTGAGATGAATTACTTTTTGACCTATATTTACCTGGTCCCCGAAGGGTTGACCCGGTTTTGTATTCACCCTGTGTCAGTGTGTCTGTCCAATTGTCACCAAATTTGGTAGGTGGGTCAAGCCCCCGTGCCTGATGCCGCAAAAAAGTTTGGTGAAGATCCGAGGCCATTATAAAGGATCAGCAATTTCAGCAATTTCTGGACCATCTGCAGGCTAAAATATTCACCCAGTCATCACACAAGTTGGCACACACATAACCGGAGTACACTGGATTCAGTGTATGCCATTAAAATTCTAATTGGAAAAAAAATAATTACCATTTCCTGTTTTTCTGGTGACACACAACACAGTGATCTACAGTCACACAACTAACACATACACAACTCATGAAAAATGACATTTTGGTTCCACCCTAGTAAACAGACATTCTCATGTGTGACTAATATCACACAAATGTTCATGGGCCTGTACAGATACACACATTACATTTTGGATATAACGATCATGTAATATGGACTGGGCTCCTCATAAACTGTTTCTGTGGTGATGAACTGACCCACTGATGCCTCATGGGGACCAGGTTGCTGTCTCTGAATGCACTTGTTTGACCTTGAAATTGACAATAAGGGACACGCCCGACCTCAATGACACCAATAGAAAAAATTTAGCCCTATCTACCTACCACAACATATAAAACATCTGGCGGGGTTTTCCTTTTTATTTTTACACACATTTACCTAGAATTTGACTTACCCTCATCCTTAAGACATGCCAAATATCCATTCAGTGTGTACAGCTGACAGTCAAGTGAACATTACAGTACCATCGTTTTGTCCCTGTCTCCCTGACACAGATGCATGTCTACAAACTCAGTGAACTGTGTTTATCACACAGTGTATGTCTGAATCAGGTTAGGGCTAACCCAACATGAATCAAGAAACACTCCTTTCTTGAAATCATCTTTGACAAGAAACTTCAGGATTTCGCCTAATGTCAAGTCCATGTCCACTGTTTGAACTGGCCTGAATATTCTGATTTCCTGAAACTAAGACATTTGTGAAATGTGTGAAGTGTGATTGACAATTTTTTCTTAGAGTATGTCAACTTGGACTGTGTGTATAAGTGTACAGCTGTACACACTGAATGGATATTTGTCATGTCTTAAGATGGGGGTAAGTCAACTTATAGGTAAATTTGTGTGAAAATAAAAAAAGAAAGCCCCTCCAGATGTTTTATACGTTGTAGTAGATATATAGTGCTATTTTTTTTTCTATTGGTGTCACTGAGGTAGGCTGTGTCCTTTATTGTCAATTTCAAGGTCAAATATAGGTCAAAAGGTCATTCATCTCAAAAGTACTCAAATGCGACAATGTCAAATACCAGATTTGGATTCCTTATGATTTCCCCTTTCCAGAGATTCCTTGGGTTTTGATATCAGACCAGTAGTTGCTGAGTAAATGCAATTTGAAATTCGTCGACCACGCAAAAATGAAAAAAATGAAATTGTGATATCTTGGAAACCGTTGGTCCAATCAAACTAAAATTTGATTTTTTTTCTGGCTATGATTTACCAATATACCAGTTTCATCAAAATTTGAAAAAGTAGGATTTAACTGATTGGGTGAACTGAGGTGACCGTACCACATGCCTACATCACCCATTCTCCCACAAGACAATTCTACAGAAATATACAAAAGCATAATACAACTGTAACTTGACAAACCTGATAAACAGCAGCTTGACAAAACTGATGCGATGTGCAGAATTCACACTGATTGTGTTTTGTTATCTATTGCTCTGAAGGGGGAATGACTTAATGTGGGGGGCAAATGGATGGGCGACTCAGCATCAAAAGCAAAACTTAAAAACTTATTAAACATAATACTATGTTGTTTTCAGTGAATATAGCATTTTCAAAACAATAAAAGGTAACATGGTGATCTAAACATGTTAGCATCACATCACATGTTAGCAGTTATTATCCCATAGAAGTGAAATACACCTTACAAATCAAAGGGTGTATTAGAAGTTAAATACAAATATTTCATATTTGAAAACATATTTGCACTGTCAAGCATGTGGAGGAAGAATAGATGCATTATATTTTTGCTTGACAAGCCACTCTATCGTTTTATAATACAGAAGAATCTTGAAGCAGGCCATAGAGCACATGATTTAGCTGTCCTAATTTAAGACCTCTCCTCTCAAATATGCCCATATCACTGAAATGTAAAGAGGAGGTATTATGCTAAACTGAAGGAACTGTGAAAATTAAACTATTTTTATAAAGACTCCCACACACTGTCAATCGTGGTTCACTTTTACTGGTACAAAGTTTGGGTCCCTCTCACCTTCTTCAGGTGTGGGGACAGCCCCCTCCACTCTCCTTACAGTTAAGGGACTGCCCCCTTAAGGGCAATCAACCAATCACAACAGTGAAAAAATACATTCATAACTAGAGCCCCAGTGTATCTACAATATTCACTTTACATCAGTGTCTCACATCATCTTTGAGCTGATTGAAAGGAGCAGTGCAGCATGAGTAGACGTGCATGTACCATGGTCCAAACCCACTGAAGTGGGCACAAAAGTGCAGTAAGACCCAGACCTCAGGTTGCTGTTCATTTGAATCAGCTGACACATGACATGTCTTCTCTTCGATTCTGTGGGATCACACAGGTGCCTGCCCTACCAGTGGAGAGCCACCAGGAGCATGTTTTAAAAAGACATGAAGCCTCTTGGGTTTTTACTTCACAAACTGTTAGCCCAAAAGGAATAAATGATGAATTGTTTAAAGTAATGTTATGAAGAACCTCCCTCTGAGCCACAAGGGAGGTTCACGTAAACTCCTTCATGTGCCTCTTATTTTGCAAAAAAAAAAAAGGTCAGAATAAATGAAATGCCATTCTTACTTTTTCAAATGTTGATAATGATCTTTTATATGATATTTTTCAGATGTATTAGTCATGTGTTTTAACACAAGAGACAGAGTGTCTCACAGTACTGCAGTTAAATTGGGGCTCTAACTGTGATGTATGTATTTTTTTCATTGTTGTGAAGGGTTGAGTATTCTTTAACTTATATGGAGTGAAATACCTCATACCTAAGGAGCCTGTTGCCCACTCAGTGTGCAGTGACTACACAAAAATAAGTTTGGAAATGTGAATGTCTTGTCTAAGGCTCAGCCCACAAGCTTATGTAACCAAGAAGAATGCCATATATGAAACTGAAACTAATTAAACTTTTTAAAACATGTGAATATTGCATTTTCCAAACAATAAAAAGTAACATAGTGATCTAAATATAATGATCTGTTAGCAATGAATTCCTTAAGTGTAATACCCCCTCTTAAATCCTGTGTGCTGTAATATTTGCTTTCGTTTCCAGGCAATAACCACAAATCACATTGAGAACATCAGACTAGTCATCAGCTGGGTGCTTCAAGTGATCAAAGACCAGCTGTACTCATGGATAGTCCAGCAGGGAGGCTGGGTAAGTACTCGGGGTTAACAGGGAGGCTAGGTGAGTACCATAGACTGTATATATACATGGAAAGAGCTAACTCGATAGCTGCCACGCTCCAAATAGGAAGTGAGCATGGGCTCACATTGACTCTCGCTCCGATTGATTTTACATTTGCCACCCCTTTGTAATGCTGCCGTGAGCCTCCTCATTTTGGTCTTTAAAGCTGCTCTACATGAATCTGGTATTTTAATTTCACTATTTTGTCCATAAATAAATTTCTATTCTGAAAATGTAACTAGGCTCCAAATTCACCCCTACAACAGCTAGCCTCATAAGCTTCATTTGACTGGAGCTGAACGCTGTGGGTGACGGTGACTTTATGCAGTCTATGTGAGTACTAGCGGATAGGTAGGAAGCATCGACTGCATATGAAAGTGGAGTGGGGAAGTGTGACGTCATCGGTAGCATACTTTCATTTACTGACAAGTGGGCAAAATAAAAACCCAGGATCATCAGGAGCCTGACAACAGCCTGACAGAAAACATGCCTGGTGTTATGTTTTGTTTCAGTCATGCATGTCTGAATAATCCTACATTCTCTACATCTCTAAAGCTCAAAATGCTCTATTCCACTGTGTGATGTCATCTAGTGGTAGTTTTAAGGCTAACAGCTATTATCAACCTCAATTAAACTGTGTTAATTTAGAATAAATGACATTTTTTGCTTTTTGCTTATTTGTGTTTTATTTTTCGTACAGTTGAGATTGAGGCTAAACCTGTAGCTGTAACTCAGGGGTGTCAAACTCATTTTGGTCCAGGGGCTGTATCCAACCTACTTTGATCCCAAAGGGGCCAGAAAAAAAATAATGTCATATAAACCCCAAAATAGCAATAAGTTCAAATATGTATGCAGAGAAATGCAAATTTTTTACAGAAATCTTTTTTAAACAATGAACTCTTTCTTTTACAAAATATTATAATATTATGAACAACCTGAAACTTTAAGAAAAATTTAATTTCAGCACAATGTTTTAACATGAACTTGTATGTAAATAGGAATAAGTAAATTTTTCTTGGAAAATCCTGCACTCGGCTTCACTTTTATCATGTTGGACATTTTGTTGATGAGGGTGTCACAGTCAACAGTCAAAACGATCGTCCTTTAAGAGCGTTTGGAAAGAGACAAGTCTTCATTTGTGCTGCTCTGGTGGGAGGGGCCACGTACAGAGACACTGGAGACGCTGCTGTGCTTAGCACTGCAGAAAATTACCAATATTTTACCGAGAGCCAGATTAAAGGAGGGCCGGATCTGGCCCCTAGGCCATATGTTTGACACGCCTGCTGTAACTTCATAGTTCTGCAAACCTGGGGTTGAAATGACTAGTTCTAGCGACTTTGTATAGAGTTTTAACACAGTGAAAATTTCCTGTATAATCACTTAATGACATCACAACGTGTTCCACAGTTCGAGAAAAGAACTCAGCCTAAATATGCAGGATTTGAATGTTGAACATGTTAAAATGAAACAAAACAAAACTCCCAAGTATATTTGTGAGAAGGACAGAACATTATATCATAGATCAGAAATATTGTAATATTGGCCCTTTAAATATGTTGGCTCTTGTAGAACTCACGTGTGTGTGTGTGTGTGTTGTAGGAGGGGGTTATCCGGCGTTTCACTCGGTGGAGGACAGTAGCCATCGTAGCATCCATAGCATTAGTGGCCTCTTTGGTTTACTACAGGAAAACCCGCTGACATCCGGACCTCACCAAGCACAACAGCCACTCCTGCTTTCCTGGACTAACATGGATTATGTTTAAAGACTGCAAACCACTGCTCAAAAGATTTAAAAAACACTGTATGACTCACTGCAGTATGATGCCTCTTCAAATACTAGAATGTTGATTGGGTCGGGTAAGAAGCCAGAGTACTTATGTGATTTTTAGCAGCAGGAGCTCAGGTAGACCATCTCTGGACCTCATTCCCCATCTCCACACAATATTTAACATTTAACATTAGCACTGTGGAGTTGGTGAACTGTGCCATCTGATCCTTCAGTTTTGTGCCTTTCTTTTGTTCACACACCATTACTTGTATATGTAAAGTTTAGCTCATGTTAAGGGTGGCTCAGAAATGACTACGAAACAGTGACTTTTTAAAAAATTCTCCCCAGGACTGAATGGATTGTATAAACCTCTAAAAAGTGAAGACATGTGTAAGGTATTTATAGAAGGGGTATTGTGCAAAACTGATTCTTTATCTTTCTACCAGGTTATAACATTGTTCCCTCATCAAAGTTATGCCTGAAGAGGTTTTAGATGTCAACCATGCATGTTTGAGTATTTTAGCGATCCCTCTTTGCGGTTAGTTCTTAGATTCTGTTAAACACATAAAACATGATACAAAACTGTATACAGCAACTTGACAAACCTCATGTGATTTGCAGTAGTTTTATTACTGGGAAAAAGTTAAACTTATTCATATTAATATATTGTTTTTGGCAAATATAGCATTTTGAAAACAATTAAAGGTAACCTGGTGATGTAAATATGTGATGTGTTAATACCCCATAGAAGTGTAATACTTGAATGATTACACTGTCATTTTCTGTTCTTATTTTTACCGACTGTTTTTGCTGAGTTTTTTTATTCTTTAGATTCTCACCTTATTTCAGTTAGCTCCACCATACATTGGCATTGCTGCCATCCTTGACTACAAATGCGTTCTATTCGGACTATAATGTTGTTTAAAAACCTCCAGAGAATCAGTGACTTGACTTGTTGATCACATGAACATTGAACATTTTACACAATTCAACCTACTTAATGTCATATTTTAAACTTTTCTCAACTTTTCCATTGAAATGAATGTGACTGTGCTAAACTGGAAGATGGAAAGCATGGTTTAGTAGCATTTAGAGGCAAACGTGGGTGGGGCCCGAAAAAGGCAAATAGACTACATACTCACTAGTGAAATGTGAGTATAATCCAAGATTTGATCCATCTCCTTCCTCTCTCTAGTGTCCTTTACTTTTTTTGAGCAGTGCAGCATACGGTTTTATATGAATTCATGTTTTTTACTCCACAGCCATAAAACAGATACTCAGGTTTTCCAGTGAATTCTGTCTAGATATACGTTTTTGTTTTTTTTTTGTGGAACTTTCTCTTGACAGCACTGTGACAGTCTCTCCTGTGATGCTTCAGTAATCCAGTCTCATGAGGGTTTTTCTGTTTAAACATCACCATGGCATTGCCAGTATATACTGTATTCTAGTGATGGGTGATCTGATATTATGGAAAGTATCACAATAACAATTCGACACAGATACCATTGAGTCTTTTATTCAAATGCATTGAAACAGTTATCCTGCTTTACCTGATCCATGAATTAAAGGCCTGTGTTATGCTATTTTCTAGTTTCCTCCTCATAAATATACCTGGAGTTGTTTTGTTTCATTCTGCATATTTAGGCTGAGTTCTTCTCTCAAACTGAAAACACCACCTTGTGATGTAAATGTAAAAGGAGCTGTTAACTTGAAAACTATCTCTTCATGACATCATAAGGTGGAACAGAGCATTTTGAACTAAAACAACAACAAAAAATTGACATGTAGCGTTAACAATGAGAGTGGATACTTTTCCATAGGTTGGTGTTGATCCGCCCATCACTACTGTATAGTGCTGTGATGCTTCATGCACACTTCAAACTTGGATTGTTTACTACATCTTACTGCAAATTCCTCATTTAAACCCATTCCAAGTAGCCTGTTTACTAAAGATGTCTGTTCCAAAAGCATCCTGAGCTCTCTGGATGTTTCTGTTCAGCTTATTAAATGTAACAACACATTCAAGACTCTCATTATTATTATTATTATTATTATTATTTTATTTTATTGTTTTTGTTTTTGCATATCTTTTTTTCTTCCAGATGCTCCTTTTCTGCCCTTTCAGGCTTGTGGAGTCAGTTCCCCTTGTTGTCACTCTTCTGACAGCTAAAGTTTGACGGTTTTAATGTTGGTGAAACTGTAATGTAACTGCTGTTTGTTTAGTTTTTGAACATAGGTTTAAGAGAATTCAGATTAAGGTGAGAGGAAATGATGTCCTGTTCACAGTAGCCTCTGTAAAAGCTACTGCAGCTGTTCTCAAAGGGACGCTGTGATTGTTTTATAGAATTATGTGCTGAATGAGCTGTGCACTTTGAATTCAAATCACACTATTTATGTCAGGTTCTCTGTCAAACAAGTGAATACTTTTTGTTTTGAATGAAGTTCATGTCTTGAACAAAAAGTAATAAAGTATATTTTTTTCCTGCGTTTGAGGAAAATTATTTCTGAAACTTCCATCGTTACACCATATAAGCTCCATTAGGTAAATAATTCAAAGATTTTTGTGAGTTGCTGTGTGTGAAACAGTTGACAGTTGTCATATTGTGGAATATTTTTGGCAAAGCAATAGCATCTCCATGAAGGCAGAAAACCCGTCACCAGTAAAGTTACATAGTACGACTTATTATTATTATTATTATTATTATTATTATCATTATAAGTAGCAGTTGTAGTAGTAGTAGTGTAAGTAGGAGCCTGTTATTTCTGTTTACTGCAGTGGGTAGACGGGGCGTAACAGGGCAGACGAGTCCAGTGACACAAATCATTGGATTCACACAGCAGAGTTTATTTACAAAGTGCTTTATCTGTTTCCTCTGCCACATGTGGACTCAGGCTGCGTCAGTGTGCTGCACAATCACACACTCACCACCAGATGGAACTAACCTCTCACTGATCAATGAACAGTTTAACATAAACAACATTTGTGTGGCACCATGGATCTGTGCTCTCTCTGGAGTAAATCAGGCAAAACAATTGGCATTTCAGGCACACACAAGTGTGGTTCTACAGACCTCTTCATAAAACACTGAGCAGGTCAAACAGTCTTAAATAAATAGTTTGGCTGTAGACAAGTCTACCCACACTAGTGTGTGTTATTTCCTTCACAGGTCCTCTGCTGCTGTCCCCCGACAGGACATATCCCTGGAACAGTCTCCAGAGCTCTGGGTCCCATCTGGCCAGACTGAGGTGGAGTGTTGTGGACTCTCTTCTGGGCTCTGCCCTTAACTGCTCCAGTCGTGCTCTTTAGCCCTGTTTTTGAATGTGACTGTGTACGGCTTGAGTGGGTCTCATCTCTCATGGAAGCTGGGGCTGTGGATAATCTGAGAGAGCCTTCCAAACGAGTCCATGTGCTCCAATGGCTCCTGAGGTTGTGTGGTGGGAGGCAGGGCAGCTGGGGGGAAGCGCAGTTGAGTGAGCAGCTCCAGAGAGCTGACCCGGGGCAGAAACTGTGCCAGAGCTGGCGCTCCTCTGTCCCGCCCCCTGTGCCTCTGGCGCTGGGTGCCCAGGCTGAGCAGGAGCCCGTGTGCGTCAGACGAGTACGCGCTGTATCCGTCAGCCAGCACCTGCTCCCTGAAGGAGCAGTCCTCCCTCGTGTAGGCGCTCTGCAGGACATAGCACACCATGAGAAGTCATTAACCCTTAGAAACCTGATCACTTTTCTTTTCATCTATACTTTATCCTTCATTCACTCCTGCTTTTATCCTGTTGCTCCTGTAGTCGTGGAGTGTACACTTAACCACAAACAATCTCATGCCAAAGTGATATGTTTGGATGAATAGGGAAAGCAGAGTGCACAGAGCAAAAACACCCACACACAGGGAGAACATGCAAACTCCACACAGAAAGACTGGCAGTCAAACCAGGTACCTTGCAGTGAGATGTCAGTACAGCCACTCATGCAGCCTGTCTTTCTCCATATAAAATATCATATATGTGCAATTGTGCATGTATGTTAAGTCATTGACCAGCCCACAGCCGAACTTTCTGTTTGTGTTGTGCACATCCGCTCGGGGCCACATGTTCCCCAGGGCCTGTTTGTGTTGGCGCGTACTAGGGGCCAAGGCTGCTGTGGCTCTGCTCCTCATTCAGCTTTTGGGCTGGGTAAATACCTGCTCCACTGGACAAAGGTTGATGAACCCAGAGTTTGAGTGCTGCCTGTTTTCACTGCAGCAGCACTGTAATGAGACTGTCTGAATGTGGGGCTTTCACAGAGGCAGGGCCTCTGAAATAAACATGTCTACACTATATGTGTATTTATGTCAATATATCACTTTTGTGTTCTCCGCCAGAAACATTTAAAAACTCAGTTTATTTGATAAAGGCTTTAAAATTCAAAACATGTATGCAAGGTACACTGTTGAAAATAGATTTCAAATTCAGCTGGTTAAACAGGTGTCTGGTACCTGTTGAACTTTTTGATATTCAAGACCAACAACCTTGAAATTTCTGCCATCACAGCTGGTGACACTTTCAAGATTCACTTTAATTGGACACAACAATAAATCAGTTATTTATTGTTGTGTCCAATTAAAGTAAATCTGAAAGTAAAAACAATAAATAACTGATTTATTGTTTATTATAATAATAGATTACAAATTATTTTTGTAGCATTGTAATAAATAATTTGTTTTTGTGTCTGTTAACAATAAATGAATTACATCTGGAAATGTGGCTTTTTTTTAAGGAAAAAAAAAGTTCTGAATTTTTTTTAAATTCAGAAGCAGTTCTTTTGTAGAGTGAGGTCTGAGCTGTGCATAAACATATACAACTCTAGAATGTTAAAAAAAAAAAAAAAAAAAACTGTCCTTATGTTTTTCTAATGCAGAAAGCATTAAGCACACATGATCAGTGAGAGGAAGAAACAAAGAGGGGAAAGAAATGCAGAAAAAACTGACGTAAACTGGATGTCATTTTCTTATAAAAGCAGTACATGACTTTGTTAAACAAAGTCTAGACTCCTGTCATCTACTGTAAATCCCTGTACTTGAGCTGGACAGGTGTCCATCAACACACGTCAGATCCAGAGAGTGAAACTGAGACAGGGCCCAGATGACAGGAGCGCCCCTGTGCTCGCACAGCGGACTGCTCCATGTCAGCTGTAGAATGGATTATAACATGCTTTTCATGCTGTATTCATCTGAGTGGTTGTCCATGTCTGCAGAGCACTGCTCTGTAGAACTGCTCCTCCTGGACGTGCAGGACACAGTTTAAACCTGAGGAGACAGGATGCTCTTCTGGACACAGTTTAAACCTGAGGAGACAGGACACTCTTCTGGACACAGTTTAAACCAGATGAGATCCTGGTGCTGCCACAGACTGTGCAACCAGTGCATCTTTACACTGTATGCACAATTATTAGGCACGACAGTATTCTGACCATATCATAATTTTTATGCATATTTTCCAACTCCAAACTGCATAAACTTGAATCCTTATTGGATTTGAGCATATCAAGTGATGTATATTTATCTAACGAGGGAGGGTGTGGCTTAAGGACAGCAACACTCTATATCAAGATGTGCAGCTTTTAGCATTAGGCAGCTTCTGTTCCTCAGACAAAATGGGTCAAAAAAGAGATTTAACTGACTCTGAAAAGTCAGAGGGATGCAGCACTTTTGAAATGACAAAGATATTGGGGCGTGATCACAGAACCATCAAGCAAAACAAACGAACAGTCAACAAGAAGAGTGTTGAAAAAAAAAAAAAAGAGTCAGAATCAAACTTGAAGCTACCAGGAACCATTATTCTCCAGAACTGTCATATTCCAGAAGTGCAACCTACCTGGAGTTCCCAGAAGTACAAGGTGTTCAGTGCTCGGAGACATGGTCAAAGTATGGAGGACTGAAACCCAACCACCACTGAACAAGAAACATGATCTGAAACGCCAAGACTGGACCAAGAAATATCTGCAGATTTTTCAAAGGTTTTATGGGCTGATGAGATGACAGTGACTGCACATTAATAGTTGTCCAAAGTTGTTGTATAGATTTTCTCCTAAGAAAGCCAAAACTTCACTTTTACTTTCTTAAGTGTTCAGGTTTGAGATTTATTAACATTTTGGATTGACCCAGAGCACTGTAGTTGTTCAATTATAAAATGAATCCTCATAAATACAACTTGCCCAATAACACAGCACACAGTTTAATAAGATTTTGGAATTTGACTTTCATAAAATGATAGAGAATATAATAGATAATAGAGAATGTGTCTAACCCTCTCATGTGGATGTCATGCTGGTTAGCCCAGTGGTACCAGTGTTAAACATCTACTCAAGTCATCTGAATCAGACGCACCAAAACACAGTTATAATCTATGTTATGATTATTCATTATTTTGTGAACCATAGACATTTATCTGAAAACTTAAATTGTGATTTTGTACTTTTATTCCAGTTTCATAATATCTCAACTTCAAAAAAATAGTTTTAAAATGTATACTATAAAAGACATTTCTGTGATTAATTAAGACAAATTGGCTGTAGGTTTCAGTGCCCTTTACTACAGACCCACATAAGCTCAAGAGTCAAGTCTATTAAAAAAAAAACAAAAAAACAATTACTAAAACACCCAACAACAACTGGTCAATAAGGCTGACAGAGTTGACAAAAGTGAATGTTTTGTCATTGTTGAAGTTGTTCTTAGTTCTTTTTTTGTTCCATATGTGAGCTGCTATGATGAATATCAGACCTTCGTCGACTCTTCATTTGGAATTACAAAATAAATATATTTATAATTTTTCCTCATGCATGAACTAAAGCTGCATTGCTTTTATTTTAGAGGTGTTTTTTTATGACGTGTGTGTGTGTGTGTGTGTGTGTGTGTGGGGGGGGGGGGGGGTAAGGCATTTTCATTGCTTAGTCATAACATAAACTGTTCCCAGTCTGACCAGCACATCAGAACAATCCTATTTACTGCTTTAAATAAAGAAATACAATTAATATTATGCAGAACTGAGTTAAGCATTTTGGCATCCACAATATTTTGTGTTTCTCAGGGGCATTGTGGAAAAAAAAAGAAATGCGCACCTCTGGCTTAGGGTCACTCCAGCACTGTTTAAATAAATGGATCAGAATGGACTGACGGAGCTGACACTTTCCAGCTGTGACGGCAGAAATTTCACCATTGTTGGTCTTAAATATCAAAAAGTTAAAAAGTTACCAGACTGTAGAGTTCAGTGGAGTAAGGGTAACAAAGCCCTCAGAGATGACTGATTCAATGAGGTTCATGAAATTGTCTGAAGGAGTTGACAGGGACGTTGCTTTGACAAGCTGAATTTAGAGGAAATATATTTTGTGTCCCTGAGGACGGAGACAAAAAAAAAAAGTTTAATTTACATTTTTGTCAATTTAACAAAGAGAAATGTCAAATATCTTCTCAAACAAAAAGCTCCTTTATACAGAGCGCCCTTTCTCGGTATGCCAGTGATGATATTTTGAAACTATTTTCTACAAATTGATGTGTTGTAGAGGAGTCTTTTCATACACATTTGTTTGAAAATAAAAAGTGAAAGGTTTGCAAAAAGGTGCGAGATGAACACTGACTCTTCTTTATGAGTGTGGAATGTTTATTTCTATTCTGTCTGTGCATTCACAGGGATACTGCTCAGTCCCAGTACTCAGTTACAAGGAGCAGTGTCCCTGTTCGTGCCCGCCTCACTGCTGTGTCATATGGCTGTGTGTGGGGCAGGAGGCTCGGCTCGGACCTCTGCGCGGCTAAATGAGCTGATGAGATTGGCTGAGGGCTGAGGAGGCGTGTGGAGCATCAGTGACCGTTTAGATTTAAAGGTTTAATAAACAGCCTAAATCTTTTTCTTTACAATAATCTTTAGCTTTTTTTTTTTTTATTAAATAAATAATCATGTTTTTTTATTCTAAAAAAATAAAAAATAAATGAAAATCTATTGTCCATCTGTGGCAGGCCTGTCATTCTCTCCCCCTAAAACACACTTTAAATGAAATGGTGTCGTTCATTGAGCTGAGCTGCTGTGGACCTGTCAGAGCGAGGATCATGTTTCACTTTGTTTACATTACATGTATATTATTTATGACGTATATTATTTATAGTATATGTATTTTGTACCGTGTGTGTTTCTCCTTAAGCACAGTGGACTAGCGCTACGTGTGACCAGGTTCACTAAAGACAAACTTATGTCCATTTAGGCCTGCAAATGTTACCACTTAAAAAAAAAAAAAAAAAAAAAAAAAAAAAAAGGAAAAGCAACTAGCCCACTTTTTTGTTTGTTTGTATGTTTGTTTGTTTGTTTTTCTGTGCTCTGCCTCAGGGGAGAGCCTGGTAAGAGCAGGCTCCTTACCGAAGTGTAGAGCGAGGCATCCTCACGCATGCACAAGAAGCGATCAGACTCGACTCCTCTGAGGGCCACACAGCCCGGGCTCACCGGAGTGATCTCCAGCAGACCTGCGGCGCACAGCCGAGACATGAGCACACACGAGCAGACACATGGGCGCGCATACGCACACATAGGTGGCCATGCACTTACTGTAGGGGCTCTGGTCCGCGGAGCCGTGCACGTGTCCGTCCGCGCTGATCAGCAGGTGCAGACCCGTCCTGGCCGCGTACAGGTGTCTGCGCCGCACCACCTGCGCCCAGCCGCGCGCCGCTTCCGCCCCGTGCTCCGCGAGAGGCGCGCACGCGACTCCAGTGCTCAGCAGAACACCCACTACGGCCACAATGTCTACGAGCAGAGGCATTATTGAAAATGAGCACGAAATACATCCAGTGATGACGTCTGTACCGTGCTCGCGCCGTACTGGAAAGTAACGTGGCCTTATCGCAAAGCTCCTTTTTAAATGACGCTCTTATCAGCTGCCGATAACCTCTTTCCAAGAGCCAATTCTCAGAAGCAGATCACAACACACCCCTGAACCACTGCCCACCGCGCGAGCCGCGCGCACTGCCAGGCCACAACGCGCGCACCTTTAAAAATGCACTATGTCACTTTTTTACTGGAGCTGGAGGCTTTGCCGCCTGCTTGTCTCTATGGAGATATTATTGCTTTGCCTGGGCTGCCCCACAGTATACCTCTAAACTCCATGGAGACAAGCACGTGATGCCCCCAGGGATTTTAGTAATAAAAACAAACCTGTAAATATATACTGTACATACATACATACATACATACATACACACCCGCACACACACATACACATACATACATATATGCATACATACATACATACATACATACATACATACATACATACATACAAACATACATACACAGACAAATAAGAAATATCTCAGTGGTGGTGAACTCCTCACCAGTAAAGTTCCATGGAGCATTTATAAATTCACTTTTATCTCAGCCTGTATATTTCACAAAGCAGTATCCCACTGAAACATCACACTTAAATCTTCTGTTGGTATTTTGGTGAGTTTTTTCCCTCTCGGCCCTGGTTCCCCAGCACTGACATAGAATGAACTCAATGAGTTCAGTCAGATCAATAGGAGAGATGGTCAGCAGGGCTAACACTAGGTCTGCTTCATTCAAAAAATAAAACCTACTGTGGGTGTGATTGGATTAGTTCAGAATGCACATTTTAAACAATTTTAGGAGAATTCACATTTGTATGAAGAATGAAGTTCAGACTAATACAAGAATCCAGTGCATTTCAGAAAAAGAAAAAAAAAAGTTCTTTGCAGACACCATTCTAATCCCTAAATAATTGCAGACTTTGTGATCTGATATTGCACCAACTCATAGTGATTTGGATTTGATAATGATTCACTGTGTAGCCATAACCCCACTCACTAAATGTCTCCACTTTAGTTGTATTCTCAATGTTCAGTGTTCTCTTCTCTCCCCTCACTCTATGCTGTGTATATTTCCCATCTAATGACCATGTGATCTGAACTGACAAATGACAAAGCAGGCCTCATGTAACCGTGTAACTGACACACGAACTGGGATTAAAGGGCCCATATTCCTCATCACACACATACCTGGAGTTTAACCCACAAACCCTGAATATTTAGGCTGAGTTTATTTAGGCCAGGGGTGTCCAAACTTTTTTCATCAAGTACCACACATCTAAACACAGATGAAGCAGAGGGCCGATCGAGGGCCATAGACTGGTGCTCAGTACAGTGAATAACTGAAATATGTGCATGTTTAACATGGTAGAATGAGCCATGAGTCTTTATTCATGCTAAGATCCTTAAAACCACAAACTAAATATTAAATATTAACTTTATCAAGGTAGATTTTATTTTTTATTTTTTTTTGCAGTAAAAAGTTAATTTTTAATTGATGCAAGGCAATTTGGTCCAATTCACCTAGAAGCCTGAGGGCCAAGAAAAAAATGGTCTGAGAGCCGCATTTGGCCCACGGGCCATAGTTTGGACATGCCTGATTTAGGCTCTTTAATAAAGGATTACTCAAATATGTGTAAATGAAAAAAGCACACAGTTCAGGTATGTTTTGTGGGGCTGGTAACAACATTAATAAAAACAGAGTTTAGAGTCAATTTTGTGTAATGTAAGACCTTTAAACCTGTATCTGAGGAGTGGTCTGTGGTGCAGTGCTGAAGAAAGTCTTTTTCTGTCTTGTAGCCTTCATGCTTTTTCACTTGTTACAGGGCAGGTTTTGTAGACACTTGGTGGTTACAAATCCAGCATCTGTCCTCATTGAAGCCTTGATTACTGTTAGCTTTTTTTTTTTTTTTTTTTTTTTTTTTTTAACAAGGGACCACAAGAGAGTACTTCACATGAAGAAGCTAATTCTTTTTTCTATTTTACTCAACTAAAAAGGTCTTAAAGTAGTCTGTAAAATGAACTTTTCTCTGCGTTGGACCATATTTCCACTTCTCATATTTACGGTGACATTAAACCCATTGGGCACCACATTTTTATAACGCAGGAGTTCCTTTTTCTTTTTTTTTTTTTATTGTTTCCTTTTATTTTATTTTTATCTTATTTTTTATTTTTATATACAAAATAAGATAATGATTTATGGGTGTCATAGATTATAACTATAGAGCAGATTAATCATACTGAAGTAAGAGTACCATTCAAGTAAAAGATAAAACTAAGCTGAGGGTTGTTGTAATTGACAGGACAAAATATCAAATGTAATTATTTTTAAGCTTAAAAGTAAGCAAAAACAAAAGCATGTGTTTTTTTTTTTTTTTTTTCTTATTTTGATTGTTTTGATTGCACTGCAAAGCTTAGAAAAAAGATCAGGTTTGTGGATTTGTATCTCCACAAACCTGACTCTTACTTGGCCTGGAGGAGGGCCTCCTCTTGCTAGTTTCCATGAAAACATTGTTCCTTTGGCATAACACTAAGTGTTACATGGAATATGGTTAAGTGTGATTTTCAACACAGTCTGGAAAAGACTGAACAGCATAATCTGCACAGGCGCGCGCGCGCGCACACACACACACACACACACACACACACACACACACACACACACACACACACACACACACACACACACACACACACACACGCACACACACACACACACACACACAGTTTCAGATCCACTCAGTCAGAATAAAATGGCATCTGTGCAAAACCTCTATAGATTTACTCACAGTGAGCAGAGTGACCAAAGCGAACAGCCAAACATGTGAAAACGATCTGCTTTGACAGGCCTTATTTGAGTTGTAGTTCAGTGATAACTTGCTTTTTTGCCAAGAGAACATGCACAGACAGACCAAACGCACACACCATCCGAAGGCGTTACATAAATCCTGAGTCAAATCGCAGACTTGTTATTTGTGCCCAGGTTAAAGTCTAGCAGTGCAGGGGTCTTGGCTGTCACACTGGGTCACTCCACACTAGTGTTAGCACACACTTGTTTCCGCTCTTATCACGCTGCGTTTCCGATGCTCCCTGGACTCAGTTAAAGTGTAATGGAGAGTAAACAGCTCATTCACATTTCCAAACCAGAAGGCTAACACAACAGGTGTTTTAGTGAGCTCCGTCTGTGAAGAGGAAGGAGAGGTACCAATGTCCACCCATCAGAGTAATTACAGCACAGTGGACACTAGATGGCAGCCAAGAACGTGATGTTCCCTTTGCCACTGGGGCATTAGGTGTTTTTCATAGGTCTTCTTATGTGGAAAGGTGGTGGAAGCCAAGCATTTGACTCACATTACCTCAAATAATATTACTTAAGTAGAAATACAAAGTAGTGGTTCAAGAAACTCTCAAGTAAAAGTAAAATAGAGTTTGAGAAAACTACTGTTCAAGTAAGGGACATAACAGCTGATTTATAATTTAAAGTTAATGTAATTGGAAGAATAAAGCTTTAAAGAATTAACAAAATTTGGTATTTTCAAAGGACAGACACAAACATTTTATTTTTAATTTATTTACTTATTTATTACATGAGACAAAGTATCTAACATATGTGAAGGAGCTGCAAGAAACACAAAAGTTCAAATCATTTCAACATAAAGCTTTTGTCACTTCAGACTTACTCAAAGTTGTATCACATTTTTTATTCAAGTAAGAGTACTATTAGCCAGGCTGGAGCCACCTGGTACCTCCACTCAATTTCATTTCTCTCCAACGAAATCAGGAATCAGAATACACTAGATGGTTTGCAAGAACCCCGGAAGTGCAAGTTCAGACACCAGTGAAGAGCCATAGATTCTGTGTTGTCAACGATTCCTGAAATTGAGGATTTAAAGCCGGTAAAGAGAATGTTTGGTGAATTTTATCAAGGGGAAACACGTTATTGTCCTTCTTCCTACGGTTTTGGAAAAAGCTTAATATACCAGTTAGCTCCGTTAGTGACACATTACATACATCACGACCGAATAGCAGTGATTGGTTAAATGACAAAAAGTACACACCTACTGTCGGGTGAACAAATTCTAACACTGTGAGGTCAGATGGTTTGTATGAAGTGAAACTGATGTATCAGGCTAGAGTACTGTTACATCAACAAACAAACAAACAAACAAAAAAGTATAAATAGTATGCTGATAGAAAAGTTCTCTGAAAAGTACATTTTATTTTAAAGGTTAATGTAACTGCTTATTTGGTTTAATTTTCACTGACAAAAAAAATAAAAAAAATAAATACATAGATAATTTTGATAAGTTGCATTGGAACATGATATCACTGTTCTAATGTGGTCATAGATTAAAACTGAGATGGAAGACAGAAGGTCAGAGCTCCATGGCAGATTTAAATATGGAAGTGAAACTTTGAAAACATGTTCATACTTTGTTTTTAAAACAATAAAAGGTAACATGGTGATCTAAATATGTTATGTGTTAACAGTTAATATGACATACTAGTCAAATACCTCCTCTTTTTTATCTCTGTAACTGCAGGAGCCAGAAACTGTCACAAACTCCAGAGGGAATGTCTCTTCTCATCACTAACCGAAACTACAGAGTGGCGTGAGGGAGGCTTTCCTGTTGTGTCTCCAGAGTTCACCTGGCTCCCCCTGGAGGCGGCTGTGATGCTGCAGGATACAGAGGACACAGAGGAGGAGCACTTTTGTCCTAAGGGTTGTCACTCACCTCACACTGCCCTGACATTGAATCTAATGACTCGACCTGAGCTGCAATGAGACTTTTGTTTGAGGTTTTCTATTATTATTGTAATTCACAGCTCTGTGTCCTTAAATTGCTGCTCAAGGGACAAATAAAGTGATTTTGATTTGATTGATCCATCATGAGGGTGTGTGCTGCTACTTTGAGAGTGGAGCATAGTTTGGATCTGGTCTAAATGACAAGCTCAGAGTACAAGTCAAATCTGTGTCAATGCAAATGCAGGAGAGCAGGGCCCTGGTGTTTTGCATGGGCCTGAATGAGGCGCTTAAAGGCTTTGCTCCAGTCAGCACTCAGCACCTGATGACACAGTACCCATCAAGTGTGTGTCTGCACTCACCAAAGCTCTGTGTGTGTGTGTGTGTGTGTGTGTGTCTGCACTCACCAAAGCTCTGTGTGTGTGTGTGTGTGTGTGTGTGTCTGCACTCACCAAAGCTCTGTGTGTGTGTGTGTGTGTGTGTGTGTGTGTGTCTGCACTCACCAAAGCTGTGTGTGTGTGTCTGCACTCATCAAAGCTCTGTGTGTGTGTGTGTGTGTGTGTCTGCACTCATCAAAGCTCTGTGTGTGGGTGTGTGTGTGTGTGTGTGGGGTGTGTGTGTGTGTGTGGGTGTGTGCGTGTGCGTGTGGGGTGTGTGTGTGTGTGCGTGTGTGTGTGTCTGCACTCACCAAAGCTGTGTGTGTGTGTGTGTGTGTGTGGGGGGTGTGTGTGTGTGTGTGTGTGTGTGGGTGTGTGCGTGTGTGTGTGGGGTGTGTGTGTGTGCGTGTGTGTGTGTGTCTGCACTCATCAAAGCTCTATGTGCGTGTGTGTGCGTGTGTGTGTCTGCACTCACCAAAGCTCTGTACTGTTTAATACTTAAAGCAGCTAAACAACACGGCACACATATGTTTTGGATGTATAACAATCTATAAAAAAACAAAACCATTATTTGCCAAATATAGGGTGACCAAACGTCCGTTTTTCCCCGGACATGTCCGTATTTTGCGTCCTGTCCGGGGCGTCCGTTTTTGTTTTGTTTTTTTTATAAAGTGATGCAAATGTTCGGGTTTTCAGTACCGTTCATTGGGGGCATTAAACTGAGCATCTCTAGTAGCGTCTGTGACTCAGAAGGAGCGAGCAAACACAAACAGTCGGTCAGTCTGCAACATACCGAAGCGCAAATGAACATTTAACAATGACTTGTACAAGAAATTCTCCGTTTTCCGTCCCGGTTGGGTTACAAGTGTGAGGCCATGTGCACAGGTTGGAGGTGAGAGTACAGTGTCCCTCGTTTATCGCGGGGGTTACGTTCTAAAAATAACCCACAATAGGTGAAATCCGTGAAGTAGTCAACCTTATATTTTACAATTATTCTATCTGTTTTAAGGCTGTAAAACCCCTCAGCACAAACTTTATACACTTTTCTCACAGGACAGGTGCAACCCTTTTTACTTCCTTCTTAAAACTTATTGCTGCTGTCATCATGTTATTTTCCTCTTTCTTTATGTAACGAACTGAAGATTAATTTATTCCGTAATGGAGCCCAACAGAGCAGAGTCCTGCACGTGTCCATTTTTGAGACCCCCAGTACAACACCGCACCTGCCCGTTAACCAGAGATTATATCAAACATTTGCACTGCCTACACCACAGACTGAACCAAGACTAAACCAGGACTAACCCAGGACTGATTCCAGGACTGAAGTGGAGGACTAATCCATGACTGAACTAGGCCTAAAACAGGACTAAATCAGGACTAGACCAGAACTGAAACAGGACTCACCGTCAGGACGGGCTTGGAGGTGACGCAGGAGAAAGGACCGGCTCAGCTCCGCATCTCACGGAGCAATTGCCCGATCGCGCTTTGCGGAAAAACTGCTCGACGGACTCTCTTAAGTCCAAGATTAGTCCTCGTTTAGACCTGGTTTAGTCCTGACCCACCAGTGTGTAATTACTACCTGCCTGTAATACACAATACGGTTCATACGCTGTGAAAAAAAAAAAAAAAAAAAGACCCCACCCCCAAGGTGTCCGGGTTTTCACAAACGGAAATATGGTCACCCTAGCCAAATCTGTCATATTTTGTATTCGTGTATATAACTGCATAAAGCTCTAAAATCTTACTTTGACATTTTTACACCAATGCAATGACTTTCTACAAGTTTTGTATCATCACCAACCAAAACAACAGAGTGGAGACAAGAGGCTAGAAGAGACTTTCCTGTTTGTCCCAGATGTGCTTCAAGTTCCTCTCGAGCACCAACAAGGTGATTTTGACTGACTGATATTGACATTGTTATATTACATGACCCATACGCTGTAGTTGGTGTAGAATTAGGTTGTATTCACACTTGCATCACACCACATTAAAACTGGGACTAATCTAGGACTAAACCCAAACCTAAACCCAGACTAGACCAGAACTAAACAATGAGTAGAACAGGATGAATACAATGTAAATGATGACATAACATATTTAGATCACCATGTTACCTTTTAATGTTTTGAAAATGTGATATTGACCAAAAACAATGTATTAACATGTTTTATAGGCTTCACTTTGGTTTTTGACATTCTGAGCCTGCCTTCCCTTTGCATCTTCACTAATAAAACTACTGCACATCGCATCGGGTTTGTGAACTTGTGTACATTTGTGTATCATGTTTTTAATGTTTATGGAGAGATATCCTGTGGGAGCATGGGTGACGGAAGTTTGGTTCGAATAGGACCTGGGATCGTTAAAATACTCAAGCATACACGGATGACACCTAAAAGTTTTTCAGGCATCTTTTTGATGAGGGAACAACATTATAACATGGTAGAAAGATTTTACATAATACTCCCTCTTTAACTTTACTTTATTTGTGAGACTGTTTCTTGTCTTCATGCTAGCTTTGTACCACTGAGTAATACAAAGGTTTGTGTAGAGTTTATGTTGAGCTCTGCTTGTCTTCAGGCTGTTGCATTGTTGTTGAGCTATTCTTTACAAAAGTCAATGAACTTGAAAAAAGAGAGAATAGATGCTTTTAATCTAAATGAACAATCATCTGACTGTAGCTGTTCTGTTCTGTTTCAGGTAGACACTGTGTTATGTCGTCACTAATTATCTAGTTTATTTCAACTCTTTTTGGATAGCAGTACTTGAACAATACATAGCTTTCCATGATGATGACTTTCTAATTCTGATTCTGGTACTTATTTCCACATATTCGTAGAGTCAAAATGTTCAGTGCTATTAAAAACACTTACTTTTTTGAGTACCATTACTACTTTACTGTACCTTAGTGGTACTGGTACTGCAATACCCAGACCTGTGGTTTGACAATACACTGAATAGTTTTCCATGAAGGACATGCCAAGCCCACTTGGATGCACTTGTTTTCGATGATCTCCCTTTGCTCCCCAGGCTAAATCACTCCTCCTTCACTCTGAAGGAGAAGTGATTTAGTGAGAGAGGAGGACTGAGGAGGAGTTATATATGCAAAAAGTATTAATCAAGAGTGATTATAAAGTTCATTCAAGTTCCAGTTCACATGTCTCCATACTTGGAAACTACACTCTTAAAGTCACAGTCTGTAAGTTTTTATGTAGCACTTTTCACAGACATTTTTTGTCACAAAGACGCTTTACAGAGCATTGCATTCAGCATTATCAATTCACTCTATACCTGGTGATGGTAAGCTACTGTTGTAGCCACAGCTGCCCTCGGGCAGACTGAAGCGCAGCTGCCATGCCAATCAGCGCCAACAGTCCCACCAAGCACCACCATCACTCACACACAGTGTGGGTGATGGTGTGACTAGACACTGGTGCACCAGTGCTAATTTCCACCTGTCAGGTTCATTGATTGATTGTATTTAACTGACCTTGACTATCAACTGTTCTGGAGACCTGGAGCATGTTTTGGGGAAACCGGAGCACCCGGAGGAAACCCATCTAGACACAGGGGGAAAATGAACACACAGAAATGCCCGGGCGACCCAGGGATCGAACCCAGAGCCTTCTTGCTGTGAGGCATGAGTGCTACCATGCTGCCACTGTCAAGGTAGTACAACAAACTGAATCAAAACAACAAACTGCAAACTTGAAATTTATTCATAATATTGAACTATACTCGCCATTCATTTCAAAGACTTCACTCATATGTTTTGTAATATCTGAATTTATTCTCAAAATATTGTATATTTTTACAGATAATGCTAAAAATGAGACCACCTTAACCTAATACAATACCATAATTATGAAAACACTTCACTATGTCTGGAATAATTCGGGGAGAATGCAGTAGAAAGTGCTTACTATATGAAATGTTTTTCCTCCGTTACCTTTGCGGTTAACAGAGGGAGAGAATAGGATAATTAATAAAAAATATGTAGAAACAGAATTCATTAGATTGCTGCAGGAAATGCTTTTAGAAAGTTTCATGATGAAATATAAAGTTTAACACATGTAAAACTTTAAAAAACATAATTTTTCGGTAACGGAGGGAAAATTAAAATTTTTTTAGACTTGTAAAACACAGGTTTTACCAGATACTAACATCTAATAGTTTAATAAGTATACTACCTAGAGATGTAGATAGTCAAAAATGAAGCTTGAAAGTTAACCTGAAGAGGATTTGCAGGTTTTTGAAATTTGGGAAGTAATTCTTGTTCAAGGCCTAAAAATTGTACCTGTGACATGGTCTGTTTAAAACGGATGTAACTTTAGAACCAAAAATGGTACAGAAAAAAGGTCAACAGTTTCATAAACTAGAGTACATATGTATCTGTTCAATACATTTTTATATCAGATGCATTAACTTGAATTTTTGGCTTTGCTGTTTACTTCTGCTTGACCGGGACCATATATATAAATATTGGTTCTTAAGGAAAATTTAATCATCTAAATAAATGGATGTATTTCATCATATCTTGTGTTATACGATCTTTGAATTGTTGATGAAGGTACATGATTTAAAAAAAAATAAATAAATAAAAATGATAAAAATTTGCTTGGAAGGACTGACATATTTTATAGATATAGTTACCTTTCATTTTGAAGTAATATTAAAGTATTCAGAAGAAAAAAGATGACAAATTATGCAAAATCATGCACCTTCTACTTGCTTGCACAATTTTCCCTCCGTTACCATGACCTTTCTTAATAGAAAATGTCATGACTCAAAAAGTAAGAGGTTTTTCAACCTAATCTTGTACCATATGGTAGAAAACTATATGAAGCAAATATTCAAACCAGTTTGTTAAGGATATGGAAGTGAGAACCAAGAGTTATCACTGTTTGGATTTATTGCCCAAAAAGTGCTGCATATTTCATTCCCTCCGTTACTGACATGAGTTTTTAAAATTTTTTGTCAACAACTTGAAAGAATATCACAGGTTTAACTTGACCCTGTTGGAGTGTTAACTCTTTCCTACATTCTGATACTTTACTTATTTCAATAGTCCCTCTAGTTTCTGAATAAGAGATATTTGAATGTAAAAAATCTGCCCGTTTCCCTCCGTTACCACTTGACCGGACCCGTATGTATATGATGCAGTCCTGGAAAAGGATCCCAAGAGAGATGATAATCTTGTTATAAAACATATATATTTGCTTATAGTACATGCATACAAGTCATGTCACCACACCATCATTTGATGCTTCTGAGCCAAAACGTGTACAGCAGCTTAACAAACTCTCCTGAAGACAGAATTTACCTTTTCCACAGAGTTATCAAACACTGCCAGACTGTAAGCATGGACCCATTTCCACGTGTCTTTCATGCACACAAGGTGAGTGTCTTGCCCAAAAGCACAAAAGCAAAACAAACTAGAAAAGCACTCAGAGAGCGCAGACCTCCACCAAGGACTACCCCCATTTTTTATATAAATTGCGATAAAATCAGTCTTCTGGATCAGATCCGGATCAGCCTTTGGAATATGAAAGAGGATCCCATTGTCCATCCCTGAGTCAAATTTCATGGGGTTTGGTCAATAATTAACCGAGATATTGAGAAACAAAATTTTTGGCCCCATTTACCACAATGTTAACTAAAATTTCAAAGTGATCTAGAATCCAGGATTTCTTCTGGATCAACCCCAAAATGTAATCAGTTCTTCCTTTTCACATTTCCAACAAATCCTGAAAATTTCATCAAAATCGGTCCATAACTTTTTGAGTTATGTTGCTAACAAACAAACAAACACATCTACTCATCTACTAAGTGATGTGTGTGCGCGTGTGTGTGGGTGTGTGTGCGCATGTGTGGGTGCATGTGTGTGTGTCTGTGTGTGCATGTGTGTGTGCGTGTGTGTATGTGTGTGTGCGTGTGTGTATGTGCCTGTGTGTGCATGTGCGTGCGTGTGTTTGTTCGTGTGCATGTGCATGTATGTGTGCATGGGTGTGTGTGTGTTTGTGCGCGCGCGTGTGTGTGTGTGTGTGTGTGTGCACGTGGTTATTTGAGTGGTAAGCAGCTGATTTGCCTGTGCGCTGCAGAGACAGCAGCTTTTCAACATACATGACATTGTTTTCTTTGCAAAAGTCATTCTCCAAGCGTGAGCCATGTTTTCAGAAGAACTGCAAAAGATGTATGAGGAGCTGACTTTGATTTGTACTTGATTTTTAATTTTTTTTTTCATTTGACTTCTATTCCCATTCCAACCCATTCATTCCCAAATGTTTCATGCATTATCAATTATTATTATTATTATTATTATTATTATTATTATTATTATTATTATTATTATTTTATGGAAATTGTTAAAAAGTGCATGAAAAGTGAGTTTTATGGTCTCACAGTGGACTAATATTTTGCGTTGTGAATTAAAAGTGCCATATGGAATTTTTGATCAATTTAATGTAGAAATACTTGACTTGAATAACTGAGATAGTTGACACGTTGATATAATACAGTGCAATTATTCCTAAAAATGAGGAAGATGCTCTTCTCACAGAGTGGGTGTAATAATCCCCCCCCCCCCCCCCCCCTCTGTGTGCTCCCCCTCACCTCCCCTCTCTGATGTCTGCCCACACTACAGTGAATGGCTGTAAAGTCACAGCTCTTGTTGGCCCTCACTGCGTTGTTAACTGTCTCTCTCCTTCACATGCTGTGGACTTTAAAAAAAAATTACACAGCAGGGCCAGACACAGCAGGCACAGGAGACACACAGGAGACACAAGAGACACAAGAGACACAGGAGACACAGGAGACACAGGAGAAACAGGAGGAACAGGAGACACACAGGAAACACAAGAGACACAGGAGACACAAGAGACACAGTAGACACAGGAGACACAGGAGACACAGGAGGAACAGGAGGAACAGGAGGCACAGGAGACACAGGAAGAATAGGAGACAAAAGAGACACAGGAGACACAAGAGACACAGGAGACACAGGAGACACAGAGACACAGAGACACAGGAGACACAAGAGACACAGGAGACACAGGAGACACAGGAGACACAGGAACAGGAGACACAGGAGGAACAGGAGACACAAGAGACACAGGAGACACAAGAGACACAGGAGACACAGGAGACACAGGAGGAACAGGAGACACACAGGAAACACAAGAGACACAGGAGACACAAGAGACACAGAGAGACACAGGAGACACAGGAGGAACAGGAGGAACAGGAGGCACAGGAGGAACAGAAGGAACAGGAGACACAGGAGGAACAGGAGGCACAGGAGACACAGGAAGAACAGGAGACACAAGAGACACAGGAGACACAGGAGGAACAGGAGACACACAGGAAACACAAGAGACACAGGAGACACAGGAGGAACAGGAGGAACAGGAGGCACAGGAGACACAGGAAGAACAGGAGACACAAGAGACACAGGAGACAGACACAGGAGACACAGGAGACACAGGAGACACAGGAGGAACAGGAGACACACAGGAAACACAAGAGACACAGGAGACACAAGAGACACAGGAGACACAGGAGGAACAGGAGGCACAGGAGGAACAGAAGGAACAGGAGACACAGGAGGGACAGGAGGAACAGGAGACACAGGAGGAACAGGAGGCACAGGAGACACAGGAGGAACAGGAGACACAGGAGGAACAGGAGGCACAGGAGACACAGGAGGAACAGGAGGCACAGGAGACACAGGAGGAACAGGAGACACAGGAGACACAGGAGGAACAGGCTGGAGGAGGAAGGAGGCAGATGACGAAGACACTATGTATCAACTATGTATGAAGAGAACAGTGGGTATGAAGAAGACAGTGGGTATGTAAAGGAACTGAGCACCTGTGTCCCGCACAAGGCCGCTCGAGGAGAACAGTCACAGAGCTGACACTGGGTTTATGAAGACACATGAGGGAGGCCACACTGTTTGTAGAATGTGTCTAAAAACAATAGTGAGCCTCACATCTGTTTGAGTGACATCAAGGCTAAGCAAACACAGTGAAAGCTGGACATTCAGGTCTGTGTTGTGTGTCACTGAGGAAGAGTTTTGCATGACCCACAGCCTGAGCTTCATCACATACTGTTTTATATATGACTTCTGTTACATAGTCAGATATAATCACATATAATATATGATCACAGTGAAGGATGCAAACAGACACCAGTGAACATGGGAGATCAGGATTTTATTATGAACCTTTGTTAAGTTAGACTTAAGCCATGTGCACAGCACATACAGTTACACTGAGTCCTGTATAAAACTACAGGGAATCTTCACATGTATTTGATACAAAATGATCATAAGGGCACATGAGGAACCAGAATACAGAAACATGTTAGTGTTGTCTACATTCACACACAGAGCAGCCCCTGTAGCAGTATAGCTGCTGATGCATCATGAGACAAAGCAGATCTTGGAGCTTTGGAAGAGGATGTAACATTTGAAAAGGCTGTCGATGGAGCAAGAGGCTGAGCTTGAGTCCTGGTCACTGGAGCAAGGAGAAACCAGAACTGATGGCTGAACCTGAGGCAGATGTAAACCTGATGCTCTGCATGCAAAGCACCTGTATGCACCAACTCCCGCTGCACCTAAATGCTCTGTGCAGTGTGGACCCCAGGGGCGTCTAAGGGGTCAGTATGTCCATGTGCAGCTCTGCACAAGGGGACAGAGCCCTGGAGCCCAGGGCAGTGGCAATCTTTGGGATCAGTGTGTCTGTGTTAACTTAATCCTGTCTGTATGGGTATGTCTGGAGGAGCAATGGAAGGTCGTGTCTGGAGGAGCCTGGCCTGGAGCCTCCTCTCACAGTTTGCATGAGATTTGCTTGAGCCCTTTGCAACTGAATCCAGCTTGTGCATGCAGCGTGGAGCAGCGTTCATCTGAACATGGCTCACAGGCACAACACACAATCGAAGGCCTGCAAGTATACAGATCTATAGGTCTATAGGGTCTACAGGTCTATAGGGTCTACAGATCTACAGGACTACACGTCTACAGGTTTACAAGTCTATAGGTCTATAGGTCTACAGGTTTGGAATGTTGGGCCTGAACAATGGGGTCAACACAACAGAACGACAGCTCTCCCACTGTAATGGTTGAATCTATCTGAGTGTTCCTTCAGTGTGTCCTATCTTCTGCCCTGTCAGGTTAAAAGTGGCCTACCCCGATAGAAATGCCAGCACCTTGAGTTACATAGAGGTTATATTTACAAAATATATAAAGAAAAATATAGGGTTACGGGCCCTAGCATATAGTCCAGTCAGTCCAGCAGCTGTCTGTGGATATTTCTCCCATGATTCTCCTTTCTAAAAGTAAATCGCTGGGTAAAGATAGCTGGAACGTGACAAGGCGCAACTAGGACAACATGGCCCCTAAGCTAACCACAGTACAGTAATGCAGAGTCCATAGGAAGCAGGCAGTCCTAAACGCTTCTGTACGCTTAGAATACTGAAACGGACTTACATACCTCAAACCTAACCACAACCTTAAAAGAAGAGCATTCAAATGACATTAATTTGGTCTGTAAGTTCATTTCTATGATTATAAATGGAATAATTGTTAACGTAGTAGCACGTTGAAGAAGTGGTCACATCCAGCTTTGTTGTCAATTAAAGAGCCCATATTACACTATTTTATTTATTTTTTTAATCTATGTTAAAGTGTTATTTTCTCATCTCAAACAGACCTGGAGTTGAGTATTGTTTCATTCACACTTGTTTAACACACAAACCTGCATATTTCATCTGAGTTCTTCTTTCAAAAAAACAAAACAAAAACAAAACACTCTGTTCCACCTTGTGATGTCATGTGGTAATACATATCCCACAGTGTTTTGAAAATCAATACACCGTCACTACAATCAACTGAATAATTTCTCCCCTTGAACTGCCAATGTCTACTGAACAAAAGGTAAAAGAAGCTGTTCACTTGAAAACTACCATGACATCACAAGGTGGAACAGAGGATTTTAAGCTTTGGAGATATAGACAGACTAATAATAAAAAAGTTACTCAAACATGTGTGAATGAAACAAAACATAGCTCCCGGTTGTTACTGAGGAGGTGACATTATAAGATGACTTAAAGCTCACAAGAGTCAATTTGGACTATAATATAGGACCTTTAAGCCTGTAGGTTTTGGTAAGAACATTGTAACTGGTAAAAAATATATAATATACGATATTAGGCAAAGTGCATTGAGCAATTTTTCAAAACAATGTCCGCTGGCCGGTTCTGTTCTGGTCAACAGTAAAATGTGTCTGTGTACAGTAAAAGCTGGCGGCGACCTTGCCTTTAAACTGTGCGCGTCTTATATAACGTGAGTGGATGGCGGTGGATTCCTCTGACAGTGACGAACCAAAAGTTCAAAGTTCAGGGCACAGAGCTATAAACAGCATGGAGTATGGGGTCTTCTCCAGCCCCCTCCTCTCTCTAGGAGCGAGCCGATCCTAGACTCCACAAAAGCACTGCGCCATTGGCCAATCGCTCCACGTCTCCCACCAATCACAGCGGCTCGTCACTTTTCCACTGCGCTGAAAAAAACAACATCCACATGAGCCAGTTGGACTTGAATTCATTATTTAGGATTTCTTTAGTTGATTTAGATGTTTGGACTATTTTGGACAGGTTTCACTATTTTTGAATTATTATTATGTTTGAATTCACTAATTCAAAACAAAACAAAACAAAACTTGCAATACTACTACTACTACTACTACTACTACTACTACTACTACTACTACTAATAATAATAATAATAATAATAATAAAAAAAATAATAATAATAATAATACAATGTATACATGTTTTTATCATAATAATAGAAACATACTCTTTGTGCAGTTAAATTAATTTGAAAAAAAAAAATAGGAAAAAAAACCCAAAAATCTAATATTAAAAGATTCTGGATCCAACTTAATTTGGCTCATGTAGATTTTTGATTTTTGCAGTGCACTGATATAAAAGACCCTACCCTGTCGTTCAGTCCACCACACTCCTCTCCCAGCTCTGAGACAAGTTCTATAGCAGCAATTCTCCCATAAATAAGAGCAAAAAACAATACATCTCTGATCCCCCTAAATCTCTACTAAGACTTGTTAAAAAATATACAAAAACCTGTAGATGAGCATAAATTACAATAGAAAAGGCTGTACACATCACAAAAGCTTGCATATAGCTTGGAGTGAAAGTGCATCTTGACTGGGAGTTCCCCTTCCTCCCTCCCTCTCCATATCGAGGTGAAGTCTATTTCGGAGGCACTAGATTCTTGGCAAGAAATGTGTCACCGTCATGGCGGGGGACACTCGGCTTCCGCGTTTTGTTTTGCCGTTCTTGCTCAGGCCGATGAACATGCGCGGGTACGCCACCGACTCGTAGGCGTTATAGTTGTTGGCCAAGAGATTCTCCCGGAACTTGCACTCATTGTTGAAATACAACTGCAAGAGAACAGGCACAGGCAACAGTCAGTGGTCATAGAGGCGGGACAAAAGACGTTTGAGGGATTTGGGGGTTAATTTTGGGTTACAATTGTTTAGTGTGATAGCTATCAAACAATGTGTGCACATATGAGAATGGCTTTAGTGGGTCAAATTCAAAAATGGATTGTAGAATGAAGAATGATGTTTACTGTATTTTAAACAGCTGTAATCTCTCAGATGCATGTGTCTCTGGTCCTGAAGTGTATGTGAGAACAATACATGTGCGCAGAACAATACGCACATGTGCAAGGTCAGATCTGTACATATACACCAGGTTCATTCCATGAGTCTTGATTAACCCTGTACATGTAGATTAACCGTGTAGTTCTATTTGAACCCTATAGCTCTAATTTAACCTTATAAGTACACTTTATCCGGTGGTCAGGTTAGAACCCAAACTCTAACTGTGACTCTGCTACTTGGACACATTTGGTAGAGTTACTTTCTGATCAGCCACAGCCTGACCACACCACAGCAGGGACCCTGTTAATTAAAGACCATTTTGATAGAGTAGTGTAGAACCTGTAAAGAGATGATTCAGCTGTTTAACTTTGGTTCAGACGTCACTAAAGCCGTAGTCATTCATTACATGCACATGTGCTTGTCAATGACCAGTCTCGTCTGATCTGAGGACTGGTTAGCATGTGGGGAGACACTGGGAATACCAGGTGCCACAATGGGGCAGCAGTGGAACTAGTAGAACTTGTTGTTGTATCCTTTGGCAAGACACTGCAACTACATAGTAGTGCCTAGTATGAATGTGGTGTGCGCGTGAGTGGTGTGGTGGTGATCGGCAGATTGGCAGCCACACTTCCATTCATCCACCACAAGTGTGTATAAATCATGTGTTATTATATATGAATATTATATTATTCATTTGTATTGATACTGTCCGAGGGTTTGAAGGCCCCTTGGACAGGTTGGTGTGGGTTTGGTTTGAACATGTTTGGGTAGGGAGAAGCCAGACACTCACAGAGCCGTAGAGCTTCCCTCGTCGGTTCATTGCCACAAAGAGGCCGCTCCGAACCCCCAGCAGCGTGACCACTCCCCTC
>NW_026571140.1:260116-268661 GCF_026225935.1 Boleophthalmus pectinirostris | reverse complement strand
GGGACATCACAACACAGGGACATCAGAGGGAACACAACACAGGGACAACACAGGGACAACACAGGGACATCACAGGGACAACACTGGACATCAGAGGGACACATCAGAGGGACAACAGACATCAGGACAACACAGGACATCATAGGGACACAGAGGGACAACGCAGGACAACACAGGACATCAGAGGGACAACAAAGGGACAACACAGGGACATCAGAGGGACAACACAAGGACAACACAGGGACATAAGAGGACAACAGGACAACACAGGACATCAGGGACGACACGGGACAAAACAGGGACAATCAGAGGGACAAGGGACAAAGGGACAACACAGGGACATCAGAGGACAACAGAACACACAAGGACAACAACAGGGACATCAGAGGGACCATCACAAGGGACAACACATCAAGGACTGGGACAACACAGGGGACATCGAGGGACAAACAGGGACAACAGGACACACAACAACACAGACAACACAGGGACATCACAGGGACAACACAACAGGACATAGAGGACAACACAGGACACACACAAGGGACATCAGGAGGGACACACACAAGAGGGACAACACAGGGACATAAGGGAGGGACAACACAAGGACAACACAGGGACAACACAGGGACATCAGAGGGACACAGGGACGGGACAAACACAGGGACACAGGGACATCAGAGGGACAACACACACAGACAGACAACACAGGGGACACTGGGACAACCAGGGACAACCAGGGACACACAGGGACACAACACAGGGACAACACAACAACACAGGGACAACAGAGGGACAACACAGGGACAACACTAGAACATCACAGGGATGACACTGGGACAACACAGGGACATCAGAGGGACAACACAACACAGGGACAACACAGGGACATCAGAGGGACAACACAGGGACACACACACATCAGAGGGACAACACAGGGACAACACTAGAACATCACAGGGATGACACTGGGACACCACAGGGACAACACAGGGACAACATTGGGACATCACAAGGACGACACTGGGACAACACAGGGACAACACTGAGACATCACAGAGACAACACTGGGACCTCACAGGGACAACACTGGGGCAACACTGGGACATCACAAGGACATCAGTGGGACAACACAGGGACAACATTGGGACATCACACGGACAACACAGGGACAAAACAGGGACGACACTGGAACAACACAGAGACAACACAGGGACATCAGAGGGACAACACAGGGACATCAGAGGGACAACAAATGGACAACACAGGGACATCAGAGGGACAACACAGGGACAACACTAGAACATCACAGGGATGACACTGGGACAACACAGGGACAACACAGGGACAACATTGGGACATCACAAGGACGACACTTTGACAACACAGGGACAACACTGGGACATCACAGGGACATTAGAGGGACAACATAGGGACATCAGAGGGACAACACAGGGACAACACAAGGACAACACAGGGACATCAGAGGGACAACACAGGGACATCATAGGGACAACACAGGGACATCAGAGGGACAACGCAGGGACAACACAGGGACATCAGAGGGACAACAAAGGGACAATACAGGGACATAAGAGGGACAACACAAGGACAACACAGGGACATCAGAGGGACAACACAAGGACAACACAGGGACATCAGAGGGACAACACAGGGACATCAGAGGGACAACACAAGGACAACACAGGGACATCAGAGGGACAACAAAGGGACAACACAGGGACATCAGAGGGACAACACAGGGACATCAGAGGGACAACACAGGGACATCACAGGGACAACACAGGGACAACACAGGGACATCATAGGGACATCAGAGGGACAACGCAGGGACAACACAGGGACATCAGAGGTACAACAAAGGGACAACACAGGGACATCAGAGGGACAACACAAGGACAACACAGGGACATCAGAGGGACATCAAAGGGACAACACAGGGACATCAGAGGGACAACACAAGGGACAACACAGGGACATCAGAGGGACAACACAAGGACAACACAGGGACAAAACAGGGACAACACAAGGACAACACAGGGACATCAGAGGGACATCAGAGGGACAACAAAGGGACAACACAGGAACATCAGAGGGACAACACAAGGACAACACAGGGACATCAGAGGGACAACACAGGGACAACACTAGAACATCACAGGGATGACACTGGGACAACACAAGGACAACACAGGGACATCAGAGGGACAACACAAGGACAACACAGGGACATCAGAGGGACGACACAGGGACAACACTTTCAGATGCTTTCAGACACTTTCAGACTTTTTGAGATGCTTTCAGATGCTTTCAGACACTTTCAGATGCTTTCAGATGCTTTCAGACACTTTCAGACACTTTCAGACTTTTTCAGACTTTTTCAGACACTTTCAGACACTTTTAGACTCTTTGAGATGCTTTCAGACACTTTCAGACACTTTTAGACTCTTTGAGACGCTTTCAGACACTTTCAGATGCTTTCAGACGCTTTCAGACACTTTCAGACACTTTCAGACACTTTCAGACTTTTTGAGATGCTTTCAGATGCTTTTAGACACTTTCAGATGCTTTCAGATGCTTTTAGACACTTTCAGATGCTTTCAGATGCTTTCAGACACTTTCAGACACTTTCAGACTCTTTTAGACTCTTTCAGAGGCTTTCAGACACTTTCAGACACTTTCAGACTCTTTCAGACTTTTTCAGACACTTTCAGACACTTTTAGACTCTTTGAGATGCTTTCAGACACTTTCAGACTCTTTCAGACTCTTTTAGACTCTTTCAGAGGCTTTCAGACACTTTCAGACTCTTTTAGACTCTTTCAGAGGCTTTCAGACACTTTCAGACACTTTCAGACTCTTTTAGACTCTTTCAGAGGCTTTCAGACACTTTCAGACACTTTCAGACACTTTCAGACTCTTTCAGACTTTTTCAGACACTTTCAGACACTTTTAGACTCTTTGAGATGCTTTCAGACACTTTCAGACACTTTTAGACTCTTTGAGACGCTTTCAGACACTTTCAGATGCTTTCAGACGCTTTCAGACACTTTCAGACACTTTCAGACACTTTCAGACTTTTTGAGATGCTTTCAGATGCTTTCAGACACTTTCAGATGCTTTCAGATGCTTTCAGACACTTTCAGACACTTTCAGACTTTTTGAGATGCTTTCAGACGCTTTCAGACACTTTCAGACACTTTCAGACTCTTTTAGACTCTTTCAGAGGCTTTCAGACACTTTCAGACACTTTCAGACTCTTTCAGACTTTTTCAGACACTTTCAGACACTTTTAGACTCTTTGAGATGCTTTCAGACACTTTCAGACTCTTTCAGACTCTTTTAGACTCTTTCAGAGGCTTTCAGACACTTTCAGACACTTTCAGACTCTTTCAGACTTTTTCAGATGCTTTCAGACTCTTTCAGACACTTTCAGACACTTTCAGACTCTTTCAGACTTTTTCAGATGCTTTCAGACTCTTTCAGACACTTTCAGATGCTTTCAGACGCTTTCAGACTCTTTCAGACTTTTTTAGATGCTTTCAGACTCTTTCAGACTTTCAGATGCTTTCAGACTTTCAGCTTTCAGACTCTTTCAGACACTTTCAGACTTTACTCTTTCAGACACTTTCAGACTCTTTCAGACACTTTCAGACACTTTCAGACTCTTTCAGACTCTTTCAGACTTTTTTAGATGCTTTCAGACTCTTTCAGACACTTTCAGATGCTTTCAGACACTTTCAGACTCTTTCAGACACTTTCAGATGCTTTCAGATGCTTTCAGACACTTTCAGACTCTTTCAGACTCTTTCAGACACTTTCAGACTCTTTCAGACACTTTCAGACTCTTTCAGACACTTTCAGACACTTTCAGACACTTTCAGACTCTTTCAGACACTTTCAGACACTTTCAGACACTTTCAGACTCTTTCAGACTCTTTCAGACTTTTTTAGATGCTTTCAGACTCTTTCAGACACTTTCAGATGCTTTCAGATGCTTTCAGACACTTTCAGACTCTTTCAGACACTTTCAGATGCTTTCAGACACTTTCAGACTCTTTCAGACTTTTTTCAGATGCTTTCAGACTCTTTCAGACACTTTCAGATGCTTTCAGATGCTTTCAGACAGACTTTCTTTCAGACTCTTTCAGACACTTTCAGACTCTTTCAGACTTTTTTTTCAGATGCTTTCAGACTCTTTCAGACAGACTTTCAGATCTTTCAGACAGACTTTCAGCTTTCAGACTCTTTCAGCTTTCAGACACTTTCAGACTTTCAGCTTTCAGATGCTTTCAGACACTTTCAGACTCTTTCAGACTCTTTCAGATGCTTTCAGACTCTTTCAGACACTTTCAGACTCTTTCAGACTCTTTCAGACTCTTTCAGACACTTTCAGACTCTTTCAGACACTTTCAGACTCTTTCAGACTCTTTCAGACACTTTCAGACTCTTTCAGACACTTTCAGACACTTTCAGACTCTTTCAGACTCTTTCAGACTTTTTTAGATGCTTTCAGACTCTTTCAGACACTTTCAGATGCTTTCAGATGCTTTCAGACACTTTCAGACTCTTTCAGACACTTTCAGATGCTTTCAGACACTTTCAGACTCTTTCAGACTTTTTCAGATGCTTTCAGACTCTTTCAGACACTTTCAGATGCTTTCAGATGCTTTCAGACTCTTTCAGACTCTTTCAGACACTTTCAGACTCTTTCAGATGCTTTCAGACTCTTTCAGACACTTTCAGACTCTTTCAGACTCTTTCAGACGCTTTCAGACACTTTCAGACTCTTTCAGACTCTTTCAGACACTTTCAGACTCTTTCAGACACTTTCAGACACTTTCAGACTCTTTCAGACTCTTTCAGATGTTTTCAGACTCTTTCAGACACTTTCAGATGCTTTCAGACTCTTTCAGGTGCTTTGAGATGCATCAGTGCTCACAGCGCATATCAAAAAGTAATGCAAGAGTACAGTTACACTGTCAAATATATTACTGAAGTAGTTTATGTATGTATGTATGTATGTATGTATGTATGTATGAGCACATGTTTGTGTGTGTGTATGTATGTATGTGTGTATGTGTCTGTGTGTGTATGTATGTATGTGTGTGTGTGTGTGGGCATGTGTCTGTGTGCGTATGTATGTATGTATGTATGTGTGTGTGTGTGTGTGTGTGTGTGTGTGTGTGTGTGCATGCGCATGTGTGTGTATATGTATGTGTATGCGAGTGTGTGTATATGTGTGTGTGTGTAGGGGTGTGTGTGTATGCGAGTGTGTGTATATGTGTGTGTGTGTGTGTGTGTGTAGGGGTGTGTATGTATGCGTGTGTGTGTTGGGGTGTGTGTGAATGCCTGTGTGTGTGTGTGTGTGTATATGTATGTGTGTGCGTTTCTGCATTTGTGTCTTTGTGCACACACACACGTGTGTGTGTGTATATGTATGTGTGTGCGTTTGTGCACACACATGTGTGTATGTGTGTGTGTGTGTGTGTGTATGTATGTATGTGTGTGCGTTTGTGTGTTTGTGCACACACGTGTGTATGCGTGTGTGTATATGTATGTGTGTGCGTTTGTGTGTGTGTTCAGTGTGTTATTGTGAATTGCTTGGGGTGTATATAAATGGAGGGTATAATGAAGTTGAAGTAAAAGTATGGGGTCTGAGTACTAGGGCAGATATAATGCCAAATATGTTGGAGGATTTGTCCTGAGCCATGTGTTAGAATAATTGTTTATGTTATCCCATATTTTCTATGTATTGTTTTTTGTGTGAAATAATGTTTGTGCTTATAACTATGCAGTGACTTGTCACCCACTCTGCACACCGCTAAAACAATGACTTAGTCAGCTCTTTTCTGAGAAAGAGGACAGCTCTCACTTTGCTGGGAAAGAGGGCAGCTCTCAAGGACGTGCTGGAGGGGACGTGCTGTTCCTAAAGATGCTACAACAAAGATGCTACAACAATGATGCTACACCTTATCAGCCACCTGCTGCTGAATATACATATTTGCACAATGAAATCATGTCTGATGTTTCTACTGTTTTTTGCTGTTTTCAACCCCTCCCCTTAGAGAAACACCCATTGTAACTAGGGACACCCTTATGACAATAAAAAGAGGAGACGCAGGGAGTGCATCAGGGCGGGTGGAGACTGCTGTAACTGATTGCACTCTCTGTCCGTCCTCCTCGCAAGTAAATCCTCATTAATCTCTTGTCTTTCTTCTTACTTTTACAATGTTTAGGTGGGCTTAAACCTGACACCATGGGTCAACCTGACTTATGTTTTGGAGGTGGGAGAGACCAAAGTCAGAGTAAACCTATGGTGTCTGTCCTTAAATGACACAGTGACCCAGTCTTGGGTGTGGGTGTGGCTACACCCCCGTGTGCAATCTGAATAAACGGCAGCAGCTCACTTCCATTGTAAATGTATGCAGAAAGAAGCAAATCTATGCCTCTGCGTTTTATTTTGTCCTCCGTTATTTTCCGGCTGTATTAGCTCTTACTGCGATGGCTGTGCCAAAATATACAGGAGATACAGGGAGAACATGCAAACCTGACAGCCCTGTGTGCTTGAGGAGTGAAACCAGGTTTTGATTTAAATTTTGTACATAAAAGAGCTCAGACCTTTATGATGCAGGGCACACATTTAGGTCTTGTTGTTGTAACCTGTCTGTTGAAAACGTAGGTTGTAGTTGTCTTTGTTCAACTGGGTTGAACTTCACACAAGAATGAATAGATTAAAAAAAGATCACATTTACATGAAAAAACTTGACATAAAGCATGGTATTTTTCACCATTTTGATGTAATCCAACTGCATAACATTAGAAACAGAGTTACAAGCTCTGAAACCTCTGGATAATGCTTGTGCTGACTCTGTATTATGATGCTGATGTTGCTTGAGCATTGAACATGAGATGTGGGCTCATACTGCTAAGCATAAGGAGGGTTCACTTTTGAGATATTAGGGCAAAAATTTACAATATAATTAATTTCCTTTAAAGACAAACAGTGTATGTTGAAAATAAACAGTATTTTGTATAATTTTAAGTAACAGTTTTGTATGTGAGGAGCATGCAGTGGCTCAGAGCTTGGCCTGATGTGTGCTGTAGGCCTGTTTACGAAGCTCTAGGCTCATTGTAGGCTTGGGTTGCATGTACGCTGTGAATTATGCTGAGGGGAAAGGCTTAGGGTTTCACTGGGACAGCTGCACTCCACCGCCCAAAATGTCTCCACATCCGCCTCAGGCTTTGGTTGACGCTCTTATTTATTTATTATTTCTGAATGAAGAGCGGCTCACACATGCCCACTTTGTCAGTCTGAAAGGCGTGAAAGACATGAAGTTGGCATTTTTATGTCTAGAAACCACAACGCTAGTTGACTGATAGCATTTATATAGTGCCTTTCAAGATACCCAAAGCGCTTTACAAAGTTGTTAATATACAAAGGTTTAAATTGTTTAAATTGGTTTGTTTTACATCACTTGGGTTAGGGTAATTGCACCAATATAGATTTGGAGGAATAAACCAAATTTGAAAGATTATATGTTTGAAGTATTAAAATGTCACACATAGAATCAGTGATAACATTTGTTTTCACAAATGATAAAAGTTAACAAAATCATAAACTTTTCTCTGTGGCATAGTATTACAGACCTTGGCATAAACATATAAAACTATTTTCAAAAATAGCACAAAAGAACTACTGTTAATGTCTTAAAGTTGTTCCCAAAACAACACATCATTTCTAAAACAGATGTTCCTAGATCTATAACAGGACGCCTATGTACAAATCTGAAAGTTTCCTCAAAGAGTTGAGATCATTTACAATAGTTGAGTTATCAAATCAAGCATTTTGTTGAGTTTAAGCTGTGTGTCAAATATTCAGTGTTTTCTTAGCTTCTGAAAGTGTCTTCATAGTCCATGAATGCTCTGCATGTTTGCAGACACCACATTTTCAAAAAATAATTTTGCAAAAATAAGGCAGAACACCATCACAAATATTTCATGTTAAAACAGACATCGTCTTTCTGAAACAGTCCATTTGATGTTGGTGGGTGCTATCATTTTTTGTATAACAAGGTAAAGATGACACCAAATTAATTTTTTCCATTTTTAACACTTAATATCTTCTAGAGCGTTCATCACAGAGTCTCAGTTTTAAAATACAAAGTTCACAGCATGTGTGGGAAGGAGTATCTTCAATATCAAACCTCTGTCTTTGAAGTTGCATTTTCCACAGTCCTTCAAAGATGCCCTCAGATTTGAAGAGTAGAATTTTTTAGCAAATCCAAGCCCCCAGAAATCTGTGATAAATCAAAAGCACATGTGTAAAAGTTATATTATAAATACATTTGACAAATTTTAACCCTTGAAAATCTGAAGGACTGACCTGAAATAGTTTTTTAGATTCAGAAATCTGAAAGTGACTCCTTGGAAAACTCTGTTCAAAACAGGGGGGAGTTGACAAAATATTTTTATGACAAAACTATAAGGAGTTGGGAGCTAAAATTTGGTACTTTTCCTGTTGGA
>NW_026571140.1:185116-255116 GCF_026225935.1 Boleophthalmus pectinirostris | reverse complement strand
AAATAAATACAACAACAACAACAACAATAATAATAATAATAATAAATGATTATTCTGCATGTGAACCAAATATCTGATTATTAAATGGATCTAGGTTTGATATGAATGACATCTACAGATTACAAATGGAGTCCCCGTCTATAATACTTTGAGACAAATTGTCAAAGACA
This sequence comes from Boleophthalmus pectinirostris, assembly GCF_026225935.1. NCBI lineage: Eukaryota > Metazoa > Chordata > Actinopteri > Gobiiformes > Gobiidae > Boleophthalmus > Boleophthalmus pectinirostris. The sequence continues at coordinate 254,946 of NW_026571140.1, read as the reverse complement.
CAGGACTAGTCTGTGAAAGAGTAGTTTTATGTAGAAATACAGGGCATTTGCATCTCTGTCAAGAAAATGACATCATAATTATCCATTAGTAAATGTCTTATATCAATAACTTACAGCACAGGCATCAAATAAATATTCATCTCCTTAATCAAATATACACATTACTTTTTTGACAGTAGACATCACATTGTACTCATGTTACAAACACTCTCCCACTGCTCCACGATCTGTGTCCCAAAGTGCTTTGCAGTCCAGTCCTCAGTATCCATCATGTAAGCACTTTAAAGTAGTAAAATATAATCTTCTTCTGTACAGCCATAACATATTATATACATTATCTTCAAATGTGTACTTCAAATGTGTGACCAGAGGAGTACAGACCAGAAAGTACGTGCTGTACCCGCCCCAGGTCCTCAAGTCCCCAGCGCGTCCCATCAGTGCTCTCTGGAGGGACAGTTCCAGTGCTCTCCAGAGGGACAGTTCCAGTGCTCTCTGTAGGGACAGTTCTACTCCAGACTTAGTGTACGTCCAGTGAGGGTCAGTGCTTAGTCCAGTGCGCGCGGCTCTTTGCCTCTGCGGCTGCGATGCCTCCTCCTCCGGCGTTCGCGCCCACTGTGCTGGTGCGTGTGTTGGTGCTGGTGCGTGTGTTGGTGCTGGTGCGTGTGCTGGGCGCTCTGGCTCTCCCGGAGCCGGCGCACCAGCTCATGGTCTTTGTGTGCCAGCACTCGGGGCAGAAAGAGCGAGGCTTTGTCTGTACTCCTTGTTTTGAAGCCTCTCCTCGGCCGGCCTTTTCCGTTTATGGACACGTACCACTGTCGCTTAGCGCTGGCGCGTCGCCGGCTGCCTGCAGCGCCCCCTGTGGGCAGAGGCTGTTCTGTGGAGTGGTGACGGGAGGCATATGTATTGTATCCCAGCTCATGAATCCTCTCCACAAACTCACACTCTCTGTTAAAGGTTTCCTGAAGAGAAAAGATCACAGATTAAAGCTCTGAGGGATGAGGCTGCTTTGGATCAAACAAAACATGATCTCTTCAGTGAGGACACCACACATAATCGCAGTACACACAGGAGGTACACACAGGAGGTACACGGTACGGTACACACAGTACACACAAGAGGAGCACAGGACATACAGGGGGTACACAGGAAGTAGACACAGAAGGTACACAGTACACTCCGGAGGTACACGGAAGGTACACAGTGCAGTACACACAAGATGTACACAGTAAACACAGGGGGTGCACACAGTACACACAGGAGGTACTCACAGAGGCGTAGAGCCGGCCCTTGTCATTCATGGCCAGGTATCTGCCTGAGAACAGCCCTTTGATGGCCACCACTCCCACATCCACTGCTGTGATTTCCATGATGCCTGAAACACACAACCTCTGGTTTAGTCAAACACACTGAGATAAGCTCTTTCGTTACAACACATCTACTTTACACGTATGATCCAAGTGAAAAACAAACTAATCCTGGGGCAAATAAAAAAGCTCTATGGGTGGACATCCAGTGATAGCGTACTGCTCCGCTCATGTTATCCACTAAGCGCTCCTTTCAGCCGGTTTATTGAGTCTTTAATCTGCGCTTGATTGGTCAATAGGCCATTGAGCGGCGGGCGAGGAAAGACACTAATGGAGCGTGATTAGATAAATACATCCGCTCGGAGCGCGCTTTTGTCGCAGGAGCGGCACTTTCTGGCGCAGATGAACCTTTGTCATGGCGTGACTTCAGCCCCGCACTCACACTTCGCTGCGCAGCTGTCACCACAGTCCAGGCTGGTTTTTGGCACGTGTGGGAGAATAGACATTATCACGCAGTAGCGAAAACCCAAACGCATGAGTAGTTTTTATATGCCAGAAAGACAACGTTTTAAAATGTGTATTTTGCAGTTTATTTGTATTGTTTCATCGTACTGACTTCTGATATAGGTCTTATAAATATATAATAGGCTAATAATAATACAAATAACAATGCATGTACACGCGTTAGCTGATTATGAAACAAAATAACACACTGGACCTATTTTATCAATAGCAAAATGCCATGGTTCATTATACAGATGTAACAGAGTCAAATCTGATGTCCCTATCTGATAAACAGGCCAGACAGTTAAAAATGCTTATGGCCAAATGTGCGTAAAAGCGCGCAGTGACTCACTGTACGGGTTATTCTCCTCCAGTGATCCGTCTATCTTCCCGTTGGGGTGTATTTGTAAATGATACTTGGTTGCGCAGTAGAGCTTCCTTCGCCTGGGCGCTCCTCCGAGGTGCTCGTAAACTCCTCCGCGGCCTCCGGCATCCCTCCGCCGCCGGGGGTCGCAGGCCTTCTGCCCAGGGCCGCAGGACACCCGCGCACTGCCTGGATCCAACGCGCTCAGCAGCAGCAGCAGAGGTACGAGCATCAGCATTGTGACATGGCTGGCCTGACACGACTGCGGCGAGAAAACGGAAAGCAAGTCCTGACAAAGTCCCAGGGTCCCATTAAAAAGTGTGGGGGGCCCTAACGCGGTAGAGCCGCATCAAGCGTCCAGCAGAAGTCACATCCGAGCCGCGGTCCCACTCCTCTGTAGCTGTAGAAATCCCTCCCGTGGATGTGACTGAAAGCCCGAGCGCACACGGAGACCACATATAAAAGAAGCTTGCGGCGACAATAGGCTGAACTCCGACCAATTGATACAAAGGAGGGGGAGGCAAAAGGTATCAGCCCCGTGTGAAGTGAGAGACTGCGGCGTGGATAAAATTACACAGCGGCCGAGTGCGAACCAGTCCTCTCCTCTGAACTCCTCTTCTGAAATATCCGAAAAGAGCAATTAGACATCCCCAAATTATAGGAGGGCAGAGCCCAAGCAGCCACAGCAACAGGTGAGGGACGAGATACACGACCACGCTGCCACTGGAACCACGCACCAACCCACACTCCTCTTTTATTTTTTTAAACAACAACTGAAGCTAGTTGTGCATGACTGAAACAGTTTATGCCACTTGCAGGAGAAACAACGTCAGTAAAACATTATCACGTGAGGAGTGAGTTTAAGAGGCACTATAGGACTTCTCCAAGTGGACAAACTCATTCAACATTTAGATCATACACATTCTATTAAGGACATATTTGCGTCCAACAGCTGTGCAGCATTTCCCAGACTGGCTGGGTTCAAGTGACATCACAGCCTTCTTAACTAGCCATAGTTTAAAATGTAGGCCTATCTGGGGGGCAAGTGAGGGTTCTGTGTCAGAATTTGCCTTTTAACGGTCAAATTGTTTTGCTCATTCATTCCTTAATATTTTTGTATACATCTTTGTAAAAACCAGGCCCACATGAAGCAAAAACTGTCAGAAAGTTTAATGTCTTCATTGCGTAATCACAAATGCAAGACTATAACTATATTTTTGACTTCAAGATGTGGTGGCATTATTACTGTTGATGTGGGAAGTTGAATTCTCTTGTAAACCCAATCAACAAAACAAAAAACAATAAAGAAAAACTTTAATTTGCAGTATGTGTTTCAGAAACTTCAATCGTCCACATCTGAAATGTTCATTATATTCTAAAATGCCAGGTGCCTGTTCACAAAACCATTTTGACTGAAGTTAAAGAAGACATACTGTGCTTGTGTCTGCTCTGTAATTATAATCTATGATCTCTGTGGATCATTATGTTATAATCTGCATATTTTGAATCTCACTATTCATTTGAAACAACTTAACCCTCTCAGGCTCAAATTTATTTTTAGTATCTGGAAAAATATGATATTTGGGGAAAATTATCATATGGGGTAGTAATATACAATTCTGACTTTTTTATCCTTTGTAAACAAAAAAAGTATTTTGCTCTTCTGACAGGCCGTTTGCGTGTAGCCATTCTTGCACACTCTGCATCGTCCATGTTTATCAGCATGGATGGGAGAAACGGCTCCTGAGTAAAAAAAAGCTCATAAAATATGGATGTGGAGTAAGTAGGTAATTGAAATTTTGCTGTTGCAAATCTGCAACGCCTGCCTGGACAGGGTTAATAAAACAAACATGCTGACTTCGGCAGTTTTTCATTTGTACCAAAATTACTACACAATGCTGCCAAATCTTACATGTCTCACAGGTTAAGAAAATGAAAATTAGGAGAACAGAGTGTGTACATGACACTGGCTGTGTACTGGTGGTGGTGAAAACAGGGGTAGATCGGCAAAATGGCACGTTGAACATAAACGATTAAAGATTGCTTAAACATACAACTTAGTGTGAGGAAATGGTGAGAGGAAACCACTATAACATGTTTAAAAGCTGTGAAAAGTGAATTCAGTACTGCTTTCAGTATTGATTGTCTCTTGTAGAACTGAATCTTGGTTACATGGTGCTGAAGTCCTGCGTAGTCTTCCCTTTAATATTCTGAAGTTAGCAGAAAAACCAAGTGGCAGCCTCATGTCAGCACTTAAACCTAGTGTGTTTTCAATTGTCAACTTGAATAGTCTATCTTTTTCCAGACTTGTGAACTCTGTCCGCTAATGAGGAAGGGCATCTCTGCTAAAAGGAGCTTAAGAAACAAAAGCAAACTAATGATCTGTCGCACAGGCTGCATTTCTTCATGCCGCAGAACAAGCAGCTCCCAGACGGTTCCCATCCTACGGCCTGGCTCTGGCTAGGCAGCAGCCGGTGGGCGGAAGAGCAGCAGGCTAAATGACTACTGCCTAAATTGCTTCCATCTTGGTCGCATTATGGTTAGCATTCTGGTAATTAGCACCATCATCTACAAATCTTTGTGCCCTTTGGCGCTGCTCCATGGCTGCTATCACGGCCTGTGCTGAGAATCCCCCCGAGACTGGACGCTTAATTTGTCTTCCTCTCCAATACATCACTGTTGGAGCTCCCTGTCTCACCCCTGTGCCCGGACAGCCATAAAACAGCAGCGTTTAGGGGAAGACTGAGGTTGTGCTGGGCCATGCTCGACTCAGACTGCAGCCAAACATGAGAGAGCTGTGTGCATGCCGCCTTGTTCTGGTGGCCGCTTCTAAGTGAGACGCTCTTGATGTGGTTAGATGCTGGAAGAGGGTGGAACCTCAGATGTGGTGTGCTGTTGCTCTCAGAAACTATTTTAATGACGCGCCCTCCACACCGCCCACAGAGCATCCCGATCATAAGCAGGGCACCGCGACATGCACATACCCGCACACATGCTGTTTCCCAAAGTGTGTGCCTATGAAACTTACAGAAGACCTCAGACAGCAGCAGTCTTCTCTACAACCCTTATGATTTCTCTCAAATGTGTGCCAATCCACAACACTTGTTCGGTGTTAGACTTAGACAAACTTTACTGCTCCTCAAGGGAAATTGTTAGTAGTAGTAGTTGTTAACTATGCTTTGGCCACTGGAAATTGTAGAATACACTTTTTATTTAGGATTACATTAAAGTAGGATGCTAGGAATGTGTTATATAAGTGAGGAATTATTTCAGACCACTTTTAACTGTTTACAATTAAGTTCTGTTTTGGGTGTTTTAACAAAGTAAAATCTCCACTATCTAGCTTTCCTAGTGGAGGGTTTGCCATCTGCTAGATATTATTGCTTTGCCTGCAATGTTCCAAAACAAGGCATTAACTATCTTGCATTTATTTAATTACAGTTGTTTAGTTACTAAGAAATAAATGGTAAAACATGCATTCTTAGTGTCTGCGGGCTTGCCTCCCCGTGCACAGGGTCTGCGAATTTCAAATTTCGCATTTTAAAACAAGTCAAAATCATGCAGGTTTACTCTGGGATCCCTTCTCTTGGTGCACATAACAAATCTTCATTCACTTTAGAAAGTGATCTGTGCATGTATTCTCCTTGGACGTACACAATGTAAAGTTGACTATTGGCTCCTTCACTGTCATTGGAGTTGACATTATACTGCAGAGTAGTGATGGGACTTTCGGCTCCTTTGTGGGATCCAAATCTTTTGGATCTGGTCAGTTCAAAGAGCCATTCAAAAGACTCTTTTTTATATTTATTTATATGACAGAAGCCAATGTGAGAACTTATTATATCTACAAACTAATCACAGAAAAAAAATTGTAAAATGAACAGAGTGGGAGTATGTTTACCCTTTGAAATGATGCAGAATTTACAGTACGGAATCTGCTGTACAATCATCAAAGATGTTTAACCAACTGGTGTTGCCTGCTCTGCTTTTGTGCTGATTCTCTTGTTGGTTCAGAGTTAATAATTGTAAAAATGCATCAAAAACAGAAAGAAAAGATTTGGTTCTTTTAAAAGATCACATTTAGTTCCAACCATTTACATTACAGAACCCTTCAAAAGAACAAGTACACATAACTTCTGCTCAGAGCATGGTTGCGTTTGTCAAACCTGTTTGTGGATGAAACAGTCACGGACAGAGAAGAAAAGCCAATTCGGCATTATTTACCCAGCTGAAATATTTCCAAAGCATTTCTTTTGCCATGGTCCACTTGACAAATGAATCTAAACTCAGCCACATGAAGTGGATCCACACAAAACCTAAAGCATACATTTTAACTCTGCCCTTTTCTCTCCTGCAGCCATGAATAAAAGCAAGAATTTCAGGGCTCCTTTTTAATTGACCTCCCAAAAATTCTCCCCCCACCACTTGCCCAAAACCCTTCTTGGCACAAAAGGGTTTCTTTTCTGCAATAATACAAAGGTTATTAGCCAGGTCCTTTTCTTGCCCCCTCCTCTGGCTGAGGAGAAAGGAGGTACCAGTAATCCAGAGCAAATCAAAATGACCTTTGAACCCTTTCTGCTGTACTTTTTCTCATGGAGCTGTTCTTTGGAGGTGCTCTGATCAGAGGCTGGCCCGGCCCGCTGCCTCTCCTCTCCTGACAAATCGCTGCTGAGCCTCTTTTGTCCGCCACACTTTGATCTCACCTGCCTGTCAGCTGCTTCAGAAACAGTGCAGTACAACAGCGCAGTACAACAGCGCAGTACAACAGCGCGGTACAACAGCGCGGTACAACGGCCCGGTACAACAGCCCGGTACAACAGCCCGGTACAACAGCCCGGTACAACAGCACAGTACAGTGCAGCACCGCAAACACATGCATGTCTTAACTTCACTTCTGCATCATAAATGACAAACCATGGATACATTCTACAACAGTACAATAGCAACATGGAAGCTCAGCCACATCTACTTTTATGTTCACTGCTAATCATTTCTCCATCCAGTTCATTATAGCAGTTTTCAAATACTGTCATATTCAGTCTAAAATGTATAACTTCTGTTGCCTCAGAGTTACTGTGCTTAGTGCTCCACTCATTGTTTCACCCCGCCTGGATTGAATGTAATTTTTTTACTTGTAGCAATGACAATAAATCCTTGAATATGGAATCTAGAAAAACATGCTTGGACCATGTGTTTCTGTGATTGGTTCATCTGCTAGTTTGTTATTCCAATTGGAGCGTGGGGAGATGAGACAAGGTCCCAGACTATACATCTTCAGTTGAACAGGAAAAGTGTGAAGTCTTGGCTAGACTAGTAATCAGAAGGCAATTTGACAGAGAAATGTTATTCACATTTGTACATATAAAACTAGTTCTGACAAGGCCATGAAAAACATTTTTGGAAAGCACAAGGCAATGTTTGTGTCTCATAGCCATTGAACTGGCCCCAACACTGAGTTTTCAGCAAACATACACTCAGAATGAAAACATGTTATCAGAGTTGTGTGGCTCCTCCCACTTGTCTTGTCCTGTACAGACGCGCTCATCCCACCATGGGTCAGACATGGGTCAGACTCTTTTTTTTTTTATTTCTTTTTTTTTATTACATAGTAAAGATGAAAAAAAAACAACACATGAGCTGACATGTTACTGGCTGTAAGTTATTATCACAGATCCATTGTTTATTGGTGTCACTATAATGTTTCATGTGCTGTTTGAGACTGTTCTCTATAAAGCACACATGAAAGTTAGAGCAACTGTGGGTAAAGGTCCAAAATGGTATATAAAAGGGATACTTTTTTATGATGTGCCATGTGCCATGGATACATTGTGTAGGATCCACAATACACACTTCTCTAATACTTTACTAAGATTTGAGTCTGGTCATCGTTTAATCTCCCCAAGTTCAGATGAGGGTGATGGAGAAGCAGATTAGTCAGTCAGGGACATGCATGGTCAGCTTGTATCAAAACAAATATGGCTGTTTACACGTAAAACAGAAAGGGAAATAAATATTACAGGAGACTGAAAAACGTGGATTTCTGCAGAATGAATAAGGCATGACGCTGGAGTTCCGTACAGGATCCAGCACCTGGAGACATGGACACTCAGGAGACTAGGATAATGTTGTCCATTCAGCCTACAATGGACTGGACAGTCCATTATGCTTCCATTGTAGGGATTATTATACCTGTGATGACGTAGACCAAGAAAATATGAATGAGCTGGCAGTAAGCACTTGGTACAGCACAGCAGTGTCATTTCTCTATCAACTAAAAACTGAAAATGAAAAATAAACACTATTGCATAGTGTTGTCTGAATCTGGCTCGGGGTGTGACGGAGGGGGTGGTGACCAGATTGATACCGCTCAGTTTAAAAAAATACAGATATATTATTGAATGAAAATATGACTTATCGCATAAAATAATTAACTGATACACAGCGGAATGGAGCTATAGGAGCCTGATGGACAGTGTGCTCAATGAACAATACTCTCTTCCAGCGCTAACTACTAGTATTGTGTGTGGAGTATGTGGATGTTGTGTTTTCAAAAGTGGTTATTGCCAGATTCTAATGACAGACTTTGAATGACAGGTTTTAATGCTAGTTGCTAAAGTGAAGAGGATTTTTGTATAAGCGGTGCCTTGGGACAGTATGATCATGTGTGAGCGAGGTGATGGGGCCGTGTGCAGTAGAGTGGATGATGATGACCTCTGGCTGAGTCTTCCATAAAGCATGGGCTCTTTGTGGCTGTGCGCTGGCACATGCAGGCGCGGGTCCACGCCTTGGCACGACTTGAAGCAGCACCTTCAGACTGCTCATTTTTACTCAGACCTATTGATCCTTCATTATGTTCACCTGCTGTTCGAGTAAGCACGTATAATGTTCAGTGACAGCTCCAGTATCAAACAAATGTTCAGAAAGATCCTTCCCTCTTCAAATAGTCAAGATGTGCCGATATGAATTATTATTATAATGTTTTTAATAAGACAATACTGATGTGGTACTTGTATGTGATATCTAGATTTAAAAATCCATAGTTAGGTGCACAAATGTATCTTACGTTGAAGCCACAGTCACACATTTACTTTTCACTTTTGTAAAAATGCAAAATGACAAAATGTCTTTATCTGGGATATAAAGTCATGTGTCACAGCCATATAACCCTCTTCTATTTCCTTTAGTCTGTTCAAAAAGGGCACACAGAGAATGGGACACTACCTAAAAAATATCAGCACCAAATGTCAGCACTAAGTATTGATATGAGCTGACATCAAAGAATTTGTATCGTATCAGTCAATAGCGATACTGGAACCGACACCTATGAAATAGTACTGTTTAAGAGCTGATTGACTTATGCTCTGAGCACAGTTTCCTGAGCACCTGTGTCATTGGCAGGCGGCACATCAAAGTGTGAGTGCTTTTATAAAGCTCTGATACAGACAGGTGTGTGCAGAGCAGTGAACAGGTTCTACTGCAGAACACACAAGTGATGTAAAAGCCTGAGCCATGGCTGCAGAGCTCACACTTTTGCTGTGACTTTAAAAGGAGCCGGTGGACTGCATTCAGCCATGAATAAACTGAACAACATGATGTTTTTCATGCCTTTCTTTTTCCTCCACGCTTTCTCACCGCTGACTTGCTCTCTCTCTTTCTGCACTGTCACTCTTTGTCTCTCATTCCCTCGCTCACCCTCTGTAACCCTATAGCTCTGTGCTATACTCCTCAGCTCTTTGATTTTTTGCTGCAGGTTTCAGATACCTGCAGAGCGGCTGCACCTTCCAACAGGCCAATGATTGTGGAAGGATGAAACTCTAGAGGCCATCAATGGTTCCAACACACATGCACGCACGCACACACACACACACGCGCGCGCGCGCAGCACACACACACACACACGCACATGAACACACATGCGTACAAACAAACACACATGCACAGAAGCAATCACTTTCATGATTATCTCTCTCTCTCTCACACACACACACACACACAAACAAACAAACAAACAAACAATAATTGGTAATTGGATATATACAACATTAAAAAGAACATATAGACAGATAGATAGACAGATAGATAGATAGATAGATAGATAGATATGTTATTGATCCCGAAGAAAATTCACATTTCGGGAGCAGTGACAATGAAACAAACATAATAATATCACAGTCTCTCATCTTGCATTCATCAGTCACAGTGATGCATTGTGGATTTTTATGAGCTTGTAACTTGTTATCACAGTGTTGGCTCATTAGTATCTTAGTCAGAGTTGTATTTCAATTAATCCATGTAGGTGTGAGTAATCCTGTATTTACCTGCATTGGAGGCTTGAGAGCTTAGGTTTTCATCTACTTCCTATCCCCACCCACTTCTATGAACTGAAGTGTGATTATTAAAGATACTGGACAGTTCAACAGTTCAGACTTCAGGTCCTATGTGTAAATTGCAAAATAGTGGGGTTGTTTCAGATTTATTTTGTGGTTTACAACACCAAAATGTAAAATGAGCTGATATTGAAATTATATGGACTCCATATAATTTCAATATCAGCTCATTTTACATTTTGTGTGTAAGAAATTAAGTTATATATGTTATAGTACATTTTGTTGATATCACAATTACACATTATGATGTCTGAGACTGTACATTCTGATATCCAACTCTAAGAAAACCTTATTATCTGTAGACCTGCAGGGAAAAAAAAACAAAAAACTGCACCACTCAGTCTTTCTTTCAAGGCCCTGTGCACTATTTTTGTGCTATGCCCCCAGTGCAGATATATTATGTACCTAACTGTTGAGGTCAAAATAAGTCCACTGTGTGCTGTCTGTATCTAATTAGAAACGGTTTTATCCCAAAGAATCAGGTGCTATGCAAAATGCTAGTTGTTCTTGCTTTATTGGGAGGGCAAACACCACACTAGCCTCATAAACTTGTGCAAAGCACCTATAATGTGGCAGAAAATGTGGCAGACAACCTTCAGAGGAAATACTTTGAGGAAATGAAAACAAGGGACTGTTGAACTGTGTGACATGGATCATAACCATGGAAACAGAGAGGCTAGCTAAGGAGCTAACTAATGACATTTGAGATGCTACGGGTTTTTACATCACATGTGCAGAAGACCTTCCATAGGAAATACTCCAAGACTTTCCAGAAGAAACACTTGGATCCCTTGGACATTGCTGTGATGTTGCAGACACAGAGGAGGGTCACTTTTGGCTCTTCCTCTTCTCAAACTGCCTTGACACAGGATCTGCTGACCCTCCCTGACCAGTCGTCCTGTTAAACTGCACTGAGACCTTTGACTGAGACACAAAGGACACTGAGACACACAGTGGAAATGTTGCAGCAAGACTGCAACAGTTTGTTGTCTCTCAATAATACAACAGTATTGTTTTGGGCAAACCACAGCACTATTCAGCCCTTCATGGCATTGACCTGAGTATTCAGTACACATACTGTGGCTCTGGCCTGGGGCTGTATTTAGCCCAACAAAGCCCCTCACAGAACAGTATGGGTCCCAATGTGCTCAGCAACAGTAACAACACCTAACAGTCACCTTTACACTGTCCGGGCAGAACTGACATGTGCACAAGCCATCTTAACTTCACAAAAAAATATTAGCTTCATAGATAGAGATGCAAACTGGCAGAGTGCAAGGTAGCTCTATGTTTAAGCTTTCCATTTGACACATATAGACATTTGGATTGAATAGTATATAATTGTATAATAATAGTGAAAAGGCAGGTACTGATCTTAACATTCCCAACCATTTGAATAGGACAGTAAAAAGATGAATGGTTGTTGTTCATATGTTTGTCACATTTGGCATCAGATAATTAGAGTCAGTATCAAAGTTTATATACTTCACCAACTCATGGGGAATTTTTGGTGCTGATCAAATATATCTAACATTTTACTGTCAAACTGCTATACATTTCGTGTAGCTATTATTGTCCAACATGATGTTAGATTCAAAGCAGACCCATTGTGCAAAACTGACTTTTTAGAGCTTTTAACCATGTTATAGGCATTTCCCTAATTTGTTTTTTGAGTGATTTCTGCATGTTTGAGCACTTTTAATGTTTAATCGCTTATTTTCAAGACATAGTTTTGCTGTTCAACACCTCTATTCACTGCCACCAGCATACCATTGCTCTGTGCCAGGGGTCTCAGACTCGCGGCCCGGGGGCCAACTGTGGCCCTCGGAAGGATTTTTGCGGCCCTCCACTTAATTCCAAAGAATAATGTCAGCACGGCCCGCGGTAGATGTACGCACAATCCCACCCCCCTACCGCGGGTCGCACTGACAGATGAAGCTGCAATCAGTGCCCATGCAGATTCACAACAACAGATTATTAACGCAGTTTACATCCCAAAACTCAACTTACAGCAGTTGTGAGGCAACGAGTCTAAGTGGATCTGTTAATACAAGTACACGTGCACATACGGCATCACTGAAGAACCAAAACAAACCACACATGATGGTACACGTGTGCGCACTTCACTTTACGCTCCCACAACCACAGTATCAGAGCGCAGAGGAGGCGCTGACAGAATTCCCCTGTTCATAAGTATGGGACCTTTATTGGAGGGGCTAATAAGAAATAAAAAGACTTTGACAGTCTGTTTACCTTCTCAACACTCGGTGTGTAACTTGCTGGCAACCCGATGACCAAGCTCCACGTATGTGTCGCCGAAATCCACGCGCACTCAGCTGCAAGCACAGTTGTCCCATTAATATGCAAGCACGACAAAACTGCACTGATCTATTCCAAAGGCTTGGCGACATGTTAGCAAAAAGTACGAGGCAAAAACAAGCGTCTTCCATCCATGTTTGACATACGAGAAGCAGATACACTCCAGTGTGGCGCTTTCACACCGGCAAACGAACCAAAACTGGTCCGATTAACGAGCCTCTGTATCCCGGTAGAAGAGCGATATCTCCAGTAACCAATACTGATGTTCCCTGTTAATACCGCGGGCGTCCTCATCTTATCACCATGAACTCATAAAACAGCAACATGTAGAACTTTCTATAAACTCACCACATCAGCCCAGAGTTCGGGTAACAGCAGCAGCCAACAGCGCTCACCGTCAATGGTCAATGACTGGGTCTGAGCGGGTACGTTCCGCCGTCTGCGCGCTGGTTCTGTGCGGGGAAAGCGAAAATGCGCTATGGACTACAGGTCTGTGCCGGCTGCTCCGGTCCTCCACGCTCAAGAACCGCGGCTGGTTCCGAGGTGGTGAAAAGCATCCGGACAGAAGCGTGAATCCGGTTTAGTTGGTGTCTGCATTTGGTTCTTCTTCTTCTTCGTGTGTTACATTCTCTGTATTGGCCACTGTTGGTAAAATAATTCGAAAATGAATCGCGGCTGCATCTGGACAACAATCTGTTACTGCGCTGGAGTCGTACAGCGCGTCATTACAGGCAGAGGAGACGCGTTTCTCCCATGACGCATTTCGAATAGTTCGTTTGGACCTGCTGTCTATGGTTTGGACCCGGGTTCGCGTTCACACCAGTGTGAAAGTGTGTGAAAGCACCATCAAACTACAGGTCAAGGCTCACTGATGAGCATCTTCAATCTATCCTGAGGATCTCATATGCTTCCTCCTGCGAGCCAAATATCTCTCAGCTGTGCAAGATGAAGTGTAGCCAGGTTTCAACCAGTAAGGAGTAGGCAAAAGAAGAAGAGTAGACGTATTAGTTTAAACTTACGTTCTAAATATATTTTCATGTTCTGAACTGTTATTAAAGATTAAGAAAGTGCGTTGCGTGTTGTGCTTTCTCTCTCTTTTTTCCGTGCAACCGCTATTTATCAAAGACTCAATGCGACCTTGCATCACTCAGACTTTATCTAATGTGGCCCCTAGGTAATTTGAGTTTGAGACCCCTGCTCTGTGCTAACTTTATTCTCCAATGGTATTTTCTTAATCTGCATAGCATTTGGCACTTTTGTTTGTTTTTGATCAATATTGTGATTTAAATGTCCAAATTATAACATAACGATCCACAGAGGTCATAGATAGACCACAGACAATATTATATAGATCTATATATAAACTTACTAAGAGTAAGACATTTATTCTACTCTGTGCTATGCTATTAAGCATTCAATTTGGCACATTTGGGTCTATAAAAAGCTCTGGTGTTCCTCACGTGTGGTCGAGTGATTTTCATAGTTGCTGATGTTTGGAGGCTAACACTAACTCTCCTTAAAAATGAAAGGAAGGGTACCAAATATTGGAGGCATCTATATGCTGCCATTTAATTTAGCCTCAATTTTTTATGATCAAATACATTATTAATATCAATATCAGTATGTATCAGCTTTTCCTATTTAATGCAAAAACATGCTATCATTATTTTATTTTATTTTTCTTTGTTAATAAAGAGTGTACATTAGGTTCCATGGCATGGTGAGAGGAAGCAGGTTCACAGGGCCTGAGCTTGTGTAAGGCTAGCTCGTGTAGGTGGTCAGGAATGCTAACACATACACCAACACATAATTAACAACCATTTGCAAGTTAACGGTCATGTGCATGCATTTATACTGTTGGATGGAAAGGCCAACTACTCATTTACTGAAGCTGAATCGACTGCCTGTGGAATGAGTCATGTGGAGCTCTCTTAGAAACACACTCTTGTGCTTTATTCTTTTGAGCTTTAAACCATGTTTTAGTGTTGTTATGTTATCAAAAACATATCTGGAGTTGTGTTTTGTTAACCTTTGTACAGCAAGATAGATAATCACGATATTTGTGAATTCACAAAATCCATCTTGGCCCCTGCTGGAGGAACAGGGCCCGACAGGTGGTGGGTGACCAATCGCAGAGCAGCATTGGCGTTTTGGCGGAGGCCAAAGACTAAGCTCCAAAACTAACAAAATCAAACATAGCAATGCCAACAGACGCACTTCAGCCTATTTTAGCAGCAATACAGATTATTTTGTTTTTGACAAACATGCAGAAGATAAGTGCTTTGTGCATCTGTAAACAGGGAAGATTTCTGTGCTTTTGTCTCATCTGAAGGTAATAAATGTTTGATTTTTCAGCTTGTTCTGCTGTTGTGATGCGTCAACCAATTAGATTAAAATAGTCGTCATGTCGTTCTGAGTTTTCTGATCACTTTCAGTGAGAGCCATACCAGATTGATTGACTAATGTGTAGAACTCAATTCAGAGTGCTACACATATCAGTCTGGCATGAGCCGGGTTAGTGTTTTGTTTCATTCACATAATTTTGATGCTGCATTATTAGTCTGTCCACATTTCCAAATGCTCTGTTCCCACTTGTGATGTCATGCAGCAGTAGTTTTCAAGGTAACATTTACTTTTTGTTCAGTAGGTACTGGCAACTCCAAGGTTGAAATTCTCCATTGTGGTGAAGGTGTATGGAGGTTAAAAATATTGTGGAGCTCTTCCTGTATTACCACATGACATCACAAGGGGGAACAGAGTGTTTTCTGTTTGAGAGAAAAACAGCCTAAATATACAGGATTTGGGTGTCAAACATGTGTCAATGAAACAAATGCCATTCATGACCAGACCCATTTTTATTAGAATAGGCTTTCTCAGTCTGTGTCTGTCTTTGGTTTGTGAAGTCCTGAACGGCACAGCACAGAGGCCCCACTAAGAGTATCTGCACTCTGAGAGCTGCTCTCCCTCTGCACAGTCAAACTTATGCTGCACTTTTATTTTACTGCATATGACAGCAGCTTTCTCTACTTTCAACTAGGCCTACATCTATGAACTGGGCTGAAAAGTACATCTTTTTTTTTTTCTGAGGAGTTATATGTAGCACTCTTATTGTAACATTGTGATAACCATTTTGGGTTTCAGTTCAAATCCTGACTTAGAACAATGACTGAAAATGAGGAAACACAGTTCAGTTACTGTTGTTGACCATACATCCACAAAATTGACTAACTTAGGCTCTCAAAATCTATGTTTTTACTCCATATTTTTAGCCTGTGGAGGGTCCGGTGGAACAAGCAGGTGAAGGACCCCCAATGAAAAAGTGACATAGAGCATAATTATGATTGAGTTTCTTTCCCTTCTGTAACTGTACTTACCATTTGTTACTACTTATAAGTAATATTTAGGTTTGGTGTGATGTGCAGTGTAGGGCTACTGTGGAGGGCCGGGGTGGAGGGCCAGGGTGGAGGTCAGAGGCGTGTGGCTGTAAACAGAGCTGGGGTAAATGGGGCTGTTGTGCTTGTGGAGTGTCCCCATGGCCAGTCCTCAGAGCAGGCTTCACTCAGCGTACTCTGGCCTCTGCTGACAACTCCCTGTCTTTAAGGCTCTTGAGGAAAGTGTGTGTTTGCTTTTGTCTTTCAGCCAACATGTGACGGCTATGCTCACATGCTTATGCCCCTCTGAGCTCTGCAGGATATTCACACGTGTACAATTACTCTTACTTTAATAGTTTTTTTTACTTTTTTTTTTTTTTTTTTAACAAATAAATAGTGTAGGCCTTTGCTTCCAAGCTTGTCAGCCTCTGAAGTGTAACTCTATTGGTGGCTCATAATAGAGCAATGATGGAAGGAGAGATGGATGGATGGAGAGAGGGAGGGAGAGGGACATGAGAACAGTGAAACAGTGGGGAAGAGCCTGCTCCAAAAGCTCTGCTTTGGACCCAGCAGTGACCAGAGATTTAATTGTGCCATCTCAGTTTCACTAAATGTGTCAGCGGCGTCCCAAACAACAAACATGTCAATATTTTTTCAGTGAACCCAACACAAAGAAGCTGTCAGCATTTAAACAGCAGGACAGTGCTGAGCACTGATACATCGTGTCAGCACTTACACTACACTGCTGGGTGTGTTAAACTGCTCCACTCACCATCTGTAGGTGTGCTGTGCTGCTCCTTTCAGTAGTCTCCAAAGTGGTGGTCCATGTGTACACTAGTCTATGTGTCTTCTACTTGTTCTGATACAGCTCAAGATCATTCTAAAGACATTCAGGAAAGGTTCATTTATGTTATCTGTATATCTAGTTTTGATACTAGTTTTGATATTGATTAGTATATGATTTTTGATTCTTTTGACAACTGTAATGCTATGTGGAACAGTTTTTTTTTTTTTTTACAGTTCTTTGAAAGATGAGTGAGTCCGAGTTTCTGGTGTGAATGGTGGAAAGATTTCCAGAGGGTCAGGGGAGGACGAGGTCAGTGAGATATGGAGAGGCCTGATTATGGAGGGCTTTTTAGGTGACCAGAAGGGTCTGAAGATGATGCGCTGTGGGGAGTTGTACTGGAACCATGGAGATGTGATCTCTGGTGCAGGTGTGGGTGAGGAGGAGGTTGTGGGTGAGGAGGGGGTCAGTGGAGTTGTGAACATATTGCAATTTTTGGAAATGAGTGGATGGGATATCATGCTGTTGCAGTAGCATAAGCATTGCAAATGAAGGTGTGGATGAGGGTTTCAATGCTAGTTGAAGAAAGGGTGAGGCAGCTGCTTCTGCAATTCATGTATTATTATTTACAAATGATGATATTAAGTGTGCTGTGCAATAGTCTACTTTGTAGCTCATATAGCAGGCTCAGGTACAACCTCAACAGTGCAATAGATTCCAAAAATGTCTCTTCCCACTCTTCACCCCGATGATCTTATAAATGTGAAACATTTTGAACATGGAATCAATGATTCCATTTCTAAAATTAAGTTTAAGTGTAAGAAGGAGGTTTATAATAAACAAAATGTTAAATGACATAATGATGCACTGAAAAAATTGTTTGAGAGGGGTTGCTTAAATTGCAAAAACAAATTTGACAACAATAACATGACTTTTTACATTTCTCTGTCCAGCATGTTTAAATCTTACAAACATCGCTTGATTGTGGCCGATGTGAGACCTGCATGTTTTAATCAGGTTGAGGAAACATGACTTTATTACAATCTCTGGTGAGGTTCTTCCCTCTGGAATTCTCCTCCCCAAAACTTTTGGAGGGAAAATTCAAATGTAACAAGACACAGGAGAGTTAGAGGAGCAGAGGACACACAGTGTGGAGCAGGAGGATCTGGAGGTGAGACTTTTTAAAGATTTTATATGCTTCTCCGGCCAAGAATGTCGTCATTGTTAAAACATGTTTGTGGTGTTTTATTTGAAATTAGAGGTAATGTAAGGACTCCTTGAAATAAATTGTCTTTGACTGTCCATCTACAAGAGTGTGACAGTTGTACTAAGATTTGAATGTGTTGCTTCCAGAGTCGTCTACAAAGAGTGACATCCAGAGCTCTGCTGGAGCTGTGGGGAAGTTCATGAATGTTATAGCTGATGTTTCAGAAAAAAGGAAGATGTTTGAGAACCAACAAAACACAGACCACAGATGAACAAAGTAAGTAACTCAACTAAAATTATTTTAAAAGAATTTTTCAAAATGAACTTCCTATTGAAACAGTTATCATGTTTCTACAGGGTGATGTGGCACTAGGAGGACTTTATACCAGATGCCCTCCCTGTTACTGCATTTAGAGGAAGAAAAGTACATAGTGAGTTTTGTTTCTGCAGATACAGTTCTAATGTTCTTGTGATTCTGTTCTGGTCCATTATTGTAGTAATAAGTACTTTAAATGTATTTAAACATGTACAACAGAGTAAATCATCAGAATGTGATCATCATGTGTTATTCCTGTGTCCACAGAGACCAGAGCGTCTTCACTGGAATAAATCTTCACACTGTCCAGCTCCAAACTGTGTGTCTCTGTACTTGTGTGTCTCTGTGTGTTTGATTCTGTTTAAGACAATACAGAACTGTGGAAAACTAAAGACTGTTTTTGTATTATTTTACAGAATTAGGTCAATTAAATTAAATTATACAAACTTATACATTTCACAATAAGATAACATAAGATAAATATGCATATTAAGCATGAATTGTTCAAATTTCATCAACATGAAAAAGTTACATTCATGTTTTGAGAAAAATATGTGTAGAGGGGATCGAAATAAGTTTCAAAACCTAAACATAATTTTACTGCAAGCAACCGCTTTCTAGAACGTTTTTATGCAAAAACAGCAACCTTTTTTTTTCAGTGTGTGTATTATTGAGATTTTGTACACTG
Source organism: Boleophthalmus pectinirostris (assembly GCF_026225935.1). Classification (NCBI taxonomy): domain Eukaryota; kingdom Metazoa; phylum Chordata; class Actinopteri; order Gobiiformes; family Gobiidae; genus Boleophthalmus; species Boleophthalmus pectinirostris. The sequence goes on along the minus strand of NW_026571140.1, from coordinate 235,703 downwards.
CAAAAAATTTTGCTGGATTTGCATTAAAAAAGTTATGGAAAGCGGTTGCATGCAATAAAATTATGTTTAGGCTTTGAAACTTATTTTAATCCCCTGTACACATAATCTTCTCAGAACATGAACGTCACTTTTTCATGTTGATGAAATTTGTTCAAATCATGCTGAATATGCATATTTATCTTATCATATTTATTATGTTACCCTATCGTGAATAAATTAATTTAATTGATCTAATTCTGTAAACTAATACAAAAACAGTCTTTAGTTTTCCACAGTTCTGTATTGTAAGCGCAAGTCAAACCTCCAGGTTCATTATGAGATTTACAGAGGAACAATGCATATGTACAACTACACTTTGAGTAAAACAAGAGAGAAGTATTTTTCGGACATTATTGGTAATTGCAGTAACAACTCTCGTGTCCTGTTTGCAACAGTGAACAGATTAACAAACCCTCCAGCTCCACTGCCACTAGAACTAATTTCCACATCTAAATGTAATGAGTTTGCAGTTTTCTTTAATGACAAAGTTCAGGGCATCAAAAATGCATCAATTCCACAACACAAATAACAAGCTGCAGCCACAGAGACACTTAGAGCTGAATCACTTTGCACCTGTAACTGACAAAACTGTTTTAGAGATCGTTACCAGTCTGAGTTCATCTACTTGCTGCCTGGACATGTTACCCACTAGATTTCTAAAGTCCGTCCTCAACAGTTTACTTTCACCACTCACTCACATAGTGAACATGTCACTTCAATCTGGAACATTCCCAAATGCGTTGAAAACTGCGGTCATTAAGCCTCTCCTAAAGAAGAGCAGTCTTGATGCCACAGTACTGAACAATTTCCGACCCATCTCAAATCTGCCGTTTTTTGGCAAAGTCCTTGAAAAAGCTGTTTACCAACAGCTTACGAACTTTCTCCAAATGAACAACTCCTTTGATGTTTTCCAGTCAGATTTTAGAGCCCACCACAGCACTGAGACTGCTCTTATCAAGGTGACAAATGACATCCGCCTGAATCAGGCAAGAAATCTAGGGGTAATAATGGACTCAGACTTGAACTTTAACAGCCACATCAAATCAATAACATCTGCAGCCTTTTACCATTTAAAAAACATAGCAAAAATCAAAGCTTTACTGTCTAAAGCAGACTTGGAGAAACTTATCCATGCGTTTGTCTCCAGTAGGTTAGACTACTGTAATGGTCTGCTCACTGGTCTCTCCAAACGAGCTGTGAGACGCTGCAGAACATCCAGAATGCTGCAGCTCGGGTCCTTACTCGAACTAGGAAGTACAAGCACATAAGTTCTGTACTCAGGTCTCTGCATTGGCTCCTGTGCCTCAGAGAATAGACTTTAAAGCAGCTCTGCTTGTACAAGTCTTTCCATGGCCGAGCACCAAAGTACATCTGTGACATGTTAGTGTCATATGAACCATCTCGCACTCTGAGGAGCTCAGGGACCGGCCTCCTGCTGGTGCCCAGAGTCACGACTAAACAAGGGGAGTCAGAGTTTCAGGTTCATGCAGCTAAAACCTGGAACAGTCTTCCTGAACATGTGAGACAGGCCTCTTCTGTGATGTTGTTTAAATCCAGGCTCAAAACATTTCTGTTTAATTGTGCATATATCTGAAAGGTTTTCATTCCGCACTCTTCTCTCCAATTTATGTCTCTCTTTTTAAATTTTAATCTTCATGATTATTTATGTTTTGATTTGTTTTTATTATGATTTTAATGTATTTCTTATTCTGTAAAGCACTTTGAATTACTTTGTGTACGAATTGTGCTATACAAATAAACTTGCCTTGCCTTGCCTTGCCTTGTCTTAAACAGAATCAAACACACAGAGACCACAAGTACAGAGACACAGTGTGGAGCTGGACAGTGTGAAGATTTATTCCAGTGAAGACGCTCTGGTCTCTGCCTGTGGACACAAGAATAACACATGATGATCACATTCTGATGATCTACTCTGTTGTACATGTTTAAATACATTTAAAGTACTTATTACTACAATAATGGCCCAGAACAGAATCACAAGAACATTAGAACTGTATCTGCAGAAACAAAACTCACTATGTGCTTTTCTTCCTCTAAACACAGTAACAGGTAGGGCATCTGGTATAAAGTCCTCCTAGTGCCACATCACCCTGTAGAAACACGATAACTGTTTCAGTAGGAAGTTCATTTTGAAAAATTATTTTAAAATCATTTTAGTTGGTTTACTTACTTTGTTCATCTGTGCTCTGTGTTTTGGTGGTTTTCAAACATCTTCCTTTTTTCTGAAAGATACAGAGACTTTTTTATCCTTTTTATTTTAACTATTAACCTCACTTTCAGAATGGGGCAAAAAAACATTAACTAACATCACCTATAACATTGATGAACTTCCACACAGCTCCAGCAGAGCTCTGGATGTCGCTCTTTGTTTGTAGACGACTCTGGAAGCAACACATTAAATCTTGATGGACAGTTAAAAACAATTTGTTTCATGGAAACAGCTCCTTACATTAACTCCAATTTCAAATAAAACACCACAAACATGTTTTAACAATGACGACATTCTAGTCCAGAGAAACATAAAATCTTTGAAAAATCTCACCTCCAGATCAGCTCTCATAATCCTCCTGCTCCACACTGCATGTCCTCTGCTCCTGTAACTGTCCTGTGTCCTGAGCGTGTCCTCTGCTCTTGTATTTGTCCCATGTCCTGAGCGTGTCCTCTGCTCTTGTATTTGTCCTGTGTCCTGAGCGTGTCCTCTGCTCTTGTATTTGTCCTGTGTCCTGAGCGTGTCCTCTGCTCTTGTATCTGTCCTGCGTCCTGCTACATTACAATTTTCCCTCCAGATGTTTTGGGGAGAGGAATTCCAGAGATTAGAATAAAGTCATGTTTCCTCAACCTGATTAAAACATGCAGGTCTGGCCAGAAGCAAACGACCTTTGTAAGATTTAAACATGCTGGACAGAGAAACGTTTTAAAAAGTCATGTTATTGTTGCCAAATTTGTTTTTGCAATTTTAACAACCCCTCTCGGACAATTTTTTTCAGTTCTAGAAAAAAAAAAATGTCTTTGTTAAAGGGCCCATGTCATTCAAAGTCAACTTTTCAGAGCTTTCAATCTTCTAAGAGTGATTACAATGTTTTTAAACTCCATACACCTTTACTAGAATCATTTGGATGATTGCAGTCGTGAAACTTCCAATTTCTACCAACAAAAGGTAAAAGGTAGCTGTTAAGTTGAAAAATGTTGCTTCATGACATCACAAGGTGGAACAGAGCATTTTGACCATGTAGCTAGACACTAATAGTAAAGGATTTCTCACATGTGTGAAAGAAACAAAACACAACTCCAGGTATGTATTTGATGAGGTAACATTATACTATAACATGGCTTTAAGCTCACAAGAGTCAATTTTGTGTAACAAAAGACTTTATGCCATAAGTATAATATAATGTAGTCCAAATCTCACCAGAGACATAACATCCATCTAAAAATAGTGTTGCGCCATGACGAAAGCGTGACTGCACGATGTTCTGAGCTCAGAGGTTTAACAAAAGCCTGCCCCTTTGATTTGGTCCACAGAAACTGCAGGTGCTGTTAGCTTCAAATGGCAGATGAGACAGAGCCTCAAACCACAGGCTTTGTTAGCACTGGGCATGGGAGCTGCTCACTCTTCACCAGTGTGATACACAAATATGGCATCATATCAAAGAATTAAAGGGGTACAACTTTTGTAGGAGAGTCCAAAACTCTGTTGGAGATGTTGATAGTGGTTTTGCCTGGAATGTTCTACAGAAGGGCAATCTCCATGGAGACAAGCTGGAGACACTACCAGATCAACTCTTACTGGCTATTAAATGAACAATACCTAAGTTTATGCTGTAGTGTGGAAAAAGCATTTTAGTACTTACTTGGCATGATAGTAAATATTATTTTACAGTTTTGTTGGAACATCAGTGAAGTAGCAAAAAAAAAAGTTGTAAGTCCCTCCAGAAGGCAGGGACAATTTACTGTGCAAGGAACACAATTTTCTGAAAGTGAAAATATTAATTTAAGAACATTATATTGCATAAAACATGTGCTGGTGGGCACAGTGAGAGCGTGGTGGGCACAGTGAGAGCGTGGTGGGTACAGAGAGAGCGTGGTGGGCACAGTGAGAGCGTGGTGGGCACAGTGAGAGCGTGGTGGGCACAGTGAGAGCGTGGTGGGCACAGTGAGAGCGTGGTGGGTGCAATGAGAGTGTGGTGGGTACAGTGAAAGTGTAGTCGGGATATGTGGGTACAGAATGTTGGGCGTGTATAGTGAGAGCATGGTGGGCTTGTACAGCAGGAATGTGGTTGGTGATCGAATGAAAAGCAGACTAGTCTTTGCTCAGTCAGCTTCATAACTTTGCTGGTGGTGTGTCCTAACACAACGCACTTCCTTTTTACACGTTATATTATATTATATATATATATATCATGATTCTCGCAAGTCGGGACAAAGCAAGTCCTCTCTAATACATAGCATTTTGTATAAAAATATTTTCAAAATATCATAATTGGCACACTTATAAAGTTAGGTCTAAGGGAGCTCTGTATACTGAACTAAATTTTGAAGTCAGTGTCATTTTGTGTGTTCTTTTTCAAGGTTGAGTGAGTTCAACTATTCAAAAAACTGTTAAAAACTCTATTTATGTGGACAAAATGGTATTTGATTGAATTAAAAGCCTCCTCCTTGAACCATCCCCTTAACGTTGTGGAGGTGTTTGAGTGCCCAAATGATTGTCCCCTGACAATCATTTCATGCTTGGTAGGGTGACCTAAGGCAAACAGGTCCGGGGGGACGGGTCAGACTAAGAACGGTTCAGAAGCACTTTATGATGAGTGAGATGCAGAGGCCAGTTGCGTCACCCGGAATGGCGTTACCGAGACCCCACCCTGGAGCCCGGCCAGCATCTGGTGACCGAGAATTCTCCCATGGGGCTCGATTGGGCTCAGCCCAAAGAAGCGATGTGGGGCCGCCTTTCCATGGGCCCGCCTTTCCGTGGGCCCACCACCCGTGGGACAATCCATATGGGGCTGGTGCAAGGAGATCTGGGCAGCAGTCGAAGGTTGGGGCCTCTCCGGACATGAGGGGGGGGGGTATATTCGGCCTCCCCTCCACGCATGGTTTGGAACCACACTCCTTGAGAGGGGCTGGTCTCACTATTTCTCTGACGTTGGATGCAGGGAGCAGCGGCGGGCTGATGTGGGCTCATTACCCCACAGCTTAGCCGCCCTGTGGAGATCACCCCGGTGAACAAGAGGGTCTGCGCATTTGGGTCGGGGGACAGGTCTCTCACTGTGGTGTTGGCCTATGCAGACAATGCAGAGTACCTAGCCTTCTTTGAGTCCCTGTGAGGGGTACTAAACTGGGGACTCCGTTGTTCTATTGAGGGACTTCAGTGCCCATGTGGGCAATGATAATGGCACCTGGAGAGGGGTGACTGAGATGAACGACCTCCCTGATCTTAACCCGAGTGGTGTTCTGTTATTGGACTTCTGTGGGGGGTTTTTTGAGTAAATGAAATCAATGTGTTTTTAAAGTCTCTGGCGGAGCTAACCCTAACCCTAACCCTTGAGTTGTATCAGGAAATATGGCATTATTTAGAAAAAAATGTTTTTATGTTAACCAAAGCCTACAGGCTCAAGCCTCACTCTACAAAGAGATAAAACTCCCATAAATGGAGAATGCCTTTGAAAAAAGTCATTTTCAAAACCTGTTCTGTCCTGACTCTGAAGAATCACCAATATATTTTTCACACATAGGTTCTCACCCTATCTCTTAGAGAGCTCCCACCCGTCCTGTGGAGGAAACTAATTTCGACCACTTGTATCTGCCATCCTGTCCTTACAGTCATTACCTAATGCTCATGACCATAGGTGAGGGTAGGAATGTAGGCTGATCAGTAACCCAGCTCCTTCTTCACCACAATGGTCCACAACACAGCACCTGCATCACTGCCCCCATGCATGTTGCAGGTCCTGACTTGATGAAGCCATTAGGACAACATCATCTTCAAACAGCATAGATGAAAATCTTTGTCCCCAAACTGGCCCCTCTCCAGGCCCTTACTGCACCTAGAAATTCTGTCCCTAAATACACATGCGAACACAGCTAGTGCTGCGGTCATACAGGGGCTGCACAGGCCTTAGCAAAAGGACTCCCACAGACACCATGAGGGACATGGTTGAATGCCTTCTCCAGATCCACAGAGCACATGTGGACTGGTTGGGCAAACTCCCATGAACCTCAAGCACCAGATGGAGAGTATAGAAGGAGTCCAATGTTCCACATCCGGGACAAAAACCGGACTGCTCCTACCAAATCTGAGGATGGACATTCAGTCAGGCTGTCCTCTCCAGTCCCTGGACTAGAGGCTGAGGATTTGATCCCCCTGTAGCTGGGTCATACTGTCCACTCCCCCTTCTTAAACAGAGGGACCACCAGCGTTTTCTTTTTTCTTCAGATTTTTTTTTCCATCTGATTGGAGATGTGCTATGGAGATTGCTTTCCCTGGAATGTACTGCAATGGCATTAAACTTGCTTATTATTTTATTATAAAATGATACCATGAAACCTACTAATTCTACTGTAAGCAAGCCCACCTGTGCAGATTAGCAGATCCATGGAAATAGATAGTACCCTACTGTGTAAAATCCATGGCAAAGCAAGGATTTGCCAGTATCCATGATGAGAGAACCTCCACGCAGAAAGTCACATAATGAACCTTTAAAGTAGGGCTACGGGGTGTCCTCTCCTGTGAGTGATTAAAATGAAAAAGTCATGTGTTTCTGTTGGATTGGAATACAGAAAGCAGCATAAGGATTTGTGGTCTGAGCCAGCCTGAGAGGGGGCAGCCTGGATGTCCCTCCCCAGGTAACCCTATCTGCCCCTGGGGAGGCTGCTCTCCAACTGCCCTGCCCCTTGCTGCCGCTCCTCCATTAGCCACAGCCATAGTCCTCCAGCACCGCTCCTGCCGATTGTTGGAGCTTTTGTTGTGATACCTACTTAAAATATCAAAGCACGCAGAGCCTTCAATGAGCCATCTGAAAACTGAGAAACACTGGTTTTATGTGTCAGCTTGGCGCAGCAGCACCCCACCCCGTTTGGTATGTCATTCCAATGCTCCCTCCTCAGTTCTCTCCTTAGTTCTCTTGCCTCTCCTCAGCTGTCCTCTTTCCTCAGCTCTCTCCTCAACTCTCCTTAGCTCTCCTCATCTCTCCCCTCTTCTCAGCTCTCCTCTCTCCTCAGCTGTCTCCCCCTCTCCTCACCTCTCCCCTCTCCTCAGCTCTCTCCTCAGCTCTTCTCAGCTCTTCTCAGCTCTCCCCTCTCCTCAGCTCTTTCCTCAGCTCTTCTCAGCTCTCTTCAGCTCTCCTCAGCTCTCCTCAGCTCTCTCCTCAGCTCTCCTCAGCTCTTTGTGTAGGACATGAATGACAAGTTTGTGACTAGAGCAATTTGTGGAGTCAGGAAATCAGAGGTTCAGTTCAATCAGATGACGGAGCAGACGTGTGCGTGTGTGTGTTGTAACCAATCACTGGTGTTGTTAAAGTGCACCGACTCTTCCTGACTACTTCCTCTCAGTGTGATTAGCCGGAGCAGCGCCAAATGCCCTCGTATGGGTGATTATGACGGTTGCTGCCCCAGGGCTCACAGCAAAACCTGGGTGACATTAGACAGCTCTGGTTAGTGTTGTCACGATACTAAAATATTAACTCTATAAACTCTATAAGCCTTTAAGACCATTCGGAAACTATTCAGGAAAGGCCCAATCTATCTAGTTTCAATATTACTCTGAGTATTATTTAGTATCTAGTTTCTTTGACAGCCCTAGCTCCTATGTGCCCCTTATTTTAAAAGGCTATAAGACTATAAAGGCCAGATCCTTCTTAAGGCCACGACATGCCACAGTAGACTTTACTCGATTTATGCTGTGATTTTTTTCCTCCCTGACCTCGGGAGGCGTGACACGATTGTCTTTGTATGTGATTTTGAAGCTGCTCATGTGTCAGTGTGACTCTGAGCTGCTCTGCCAGAGAAGCAGAGGAGTGATGGACACAAGATGCAAGATGCAAAATGCAAGATGCAAACTCAGTAAACAGCAATAATATTAATGAGACAACTTTATTACATCTCCTAAAGCTATATTTTTAAACTGTAGCATCTCATCCATTGTCCTCCACAATCCAATCAATTAATCCAATCTGAAGCATTATTTTAAAGTAAAAAGGAGAGAGTAGTTCATCAGGTGTGTTTGGTTACATCCACACAGAGAGGATCAGGCTGAAGCAAGCCACCCATCCATCCATTGTCTTCCGCTTATCCAGGGCCAGGTCACGGGGGCAGCAGTCTAAGCAGGGACTGCCAGACTTCCTTCACTCAAGACACGTCCTTCAGCTCCTGGGGGATACCCCAAGGCATTCCCAGGCCACCAAGAGACATAGTCCCTCCAGCGTGTCCTGGGTCTTCATGCCCAGAACACCTCCCGAGGGAGGCACTAAGGAGGCATCCAGAACAGATGCCCGAGCTACCTCAACTGGCTCCTCTCGACATGGAGGAGCAGCGGCTCTACTCTGAGCTCCTCCCATGTGACTGAGCTCCTCACCCTATCTCTAAGGGAGCACCCAGCCACCCTGCAGAGGAAACTCATTTCAAGTGCTTGTATCCACGATCTCATCCTTTCAGTCATTACCGAGGGTAGAAATGAAGATTAACCAGTAAATCGAGAGCTTTGCCTTTCAGCTCAGCTCCCTCTTCACCACAGCGGTCCGATACAGCGACCGCATCACTGCCAACGCTGTACCGATCCACCTGTCAATCTCACGCTCCATCCTCCCCTCACTCGTGAACAAGACCCCGAGATACTTGAACTCCTCCACTTGAGGCAGGGACTCTCCACCCACCCAGAGAGGGCAAGTCACCGTTTTCTGGTGGAGAACCATGACCTCGGATTTGGAAGAGCTGATCCTCATCCCACCTGCTTCACACTCAGCTGCAAACCGCCCCAGTGCTGCAGGTCCTGGCTTGATGGAGCCAGTAGGACAACATCATCTGCAAACAGCAGACATGAGAGCCTGTGGTCCCCAAACCGGACCCCTCTGGCCCCTGACTGCCCTGACTGCGCCTAGAAATTCTGTCCATAAATACAATGAACAGAACCGGTGTCAAAGGGCAGCCCTGGTGGAGTCCAACATGCACCGGGAACAGGTCTGACTTACTGCCGGCAATGCAAACACAGCTCCTGAGACTTAAAATACTTAGGAGCAATCTCACTCACCCCCGGAACCTTGCCACCAAGGAGCTTGCCAACCACCTCAGTGACTTCAGCCAGGGTGATGGATGAGTCCGCCTCTGAGTCCCCAGTCTCGACTTCCTCCTGGGAAGATGTGGCAGTGGGATTGAGGAGATCCTCAAAGTATTCCTTCCACTGCCAGACAACATCCCCAGTTGAGGTCAATAACTCTCCCCCCCCGCACTGTAAACAGTGCTGGTGAAGAACTGCTTCCCTCTCCTGAGGTGGTAGATGGTTTGCCAGAATTTCCTTGAGGTCGTCCAATAGTCCTTCTCCATGGCCTCCCCGAACTCCTCCCAGTTCGGCCGGTACCTGCCTCAGGAGTCCCACAAGCCAACAAGGCCCGATAGGACTCCTTCTTCAGCCTGACGGCATCCCTTACTTCTCACACTAAGCCCACTAGGACGCCTTGTTCCCAGCCTCTCCCGGAATCCGGTAGAAGCCGGAGGTGTGCGTTGAAAATCCTGCTGACAGAGGGCTCCACCAGACGTTCCCAACAGACCCTCACTACACGCTTGGGTCTGCCAGGTCTTTCCGGCTTCCTCCTCCACCAGCAATCCCAACTCACCACCAGGTGGTGATCACTTGTCAGCTCTGCACTTCTCTTCACCTGAGTGTCCAAAACACGCAGCCGCAGGTCAGCTGACATGACGACAAAGTTGATCATCGACCTCTGGCCAAGGGCGTCCTGGTGCCACGTGCACTGATGGACACCCTTGTGCTCCATGTCACATAACAAACACCATGTCTGTTATGTGTAACAGACCCAGGTTCTGGGCCTGAAAGAATGAGACAGGTAACCGTGAAGTTTCTCTTTGCCTCACTTCTGCCATATATATTTATTAGAGCTGGGCAAAAAAATAAAATAAAATTGCATTAATCGCATGAGTATGAGTGCAATTAATCGCGATTAATCGCATGTTATATGCAAAACCAACTAATTAAAAAGTAGCATATAGTGCACTTTTATTGGAAATGTAAAGGAAAGAGCCATACATTTGTTGTGCAAACAGTATTTCTTTCAGAGGGGAACCTCAGAGCCTTCAAGGTATTCTGAAGGCGCAAAAAATACTGAATGAATTTTTGTACTACTAATATATTTTTTCAATATTTTTTATTCAGTGAGTAATAAACACTACACTTTCTAGATCATTGTTATCAACTTGGACTAATATTTCTTGGGAAACAAAGTGTTAATATAATGGAATGGAAATGAATTCTTTGATAGCATAATAAGTAAGCAAGACCACAGCAATGAAAACCGCACTGGACACCTATTTGGATGCCTCAGGGGCGTCTGGAAGAAGGAGAAGAAAGAGAAAGACCCATGAATCAGAGCCCACAGCACGGTTGGAGCTAGGAGCCCGCGGAAGCTCAGAGCCCATGGCTGGTCCAGCCCGTCTCGCACACATTGCATGGTCAGAAAAAAGTGAAAAAAGTGTAAAGAAAAGACATCAAACTTAAAGAAACGCTTGCAGTGGACTTTTTCAAAATAAAAGCCAGTGAGCAGCAGAGGTTTACAATAAAAAATAAATGAATAAATAATAAAAACTGCATTAATGGTGTTAAAATAATTGTCTGTGATAATTAATTAATTAGTTAAAGCAAAATTAATGCTTTAACGTGATTGGCCCTAATATTTATTCAATCATGTATTTCATTTCAATATTCAGCTTTTACCACTGTGCTTGGTTTGCAATTCACAATCATCTAATAAAATCCCATCAGAAACATCAAAACCAGACATGTCACAACATCACATGACCACTCTGAGGAAGAACGCTAGTGAGCAGTCCAAACTGTCAGGTACGAAAACAAACCCTTGGTCTGAAAAAAGAACCTAATAACATAAATTATGGTAAGACCAAATGAACCTCATTGGACCAAAAATATCAAAATCCTGTTTTAAGATCTATGTACAGTAAACATTTACATTTGCTATTACTGTTCACATTAACATTGTTTACACATTTTCAGTATTGCTATGTAGCTATGCTAACACACTTCATCAATTCCTACACCTGCAGCTGGACTGCTTTTAACATACTATTTTTAATATATAACCGGCACCTTAACGCTCATGAATTGCATGGTAGTAACCGTGTAGTACTGACTGGCTTTTAACTTCAGCTTGAGACCCTTTTTAACTTTCACTTCTGAACCTATGAACTTAACCTTTACACTTTACAATCAATGTCGGACCGTCTCGGTTAGAAAATAGGAGTTTAAAATAAATTAAATAAACTCAAAATGGCACCCCTGGCATCGCCTTGACCTGTCTTTTCACATCTTGGCTCAAACTTGTATACTCTCACAACTAGCTGTGCTTGTTATTTATTGTTTATGACCACAGGAATGTGGCTTTTACTTCAATACTGACCTGTAAAACACAGGGAAAGAACTCTCTTTGCTTCGCTTGTGCCATATTGGAGAGGAGGACCTCTGACCTCACAATACCGTCTCGAGGAGTCATGCACCACCTATTGGCATGAGGGTGTATTTACAGGTTAAATAAAGTTTAAATAAAGTTATTACTCAAATTACTCAAATTAGCAATTTGAGTCATTTGAGTAATAACTTATTACCAATACATTCAATAATAAAACATAATGTGAAAACACATTACTGTGTGTCACATATGGACAAACTGTGACTAGCACAGAAGTCCAATAACAGAACACCGCTCGGGTTCAGATCAGGAAGGCTGTTCCTCCCAATCACTCTCTCCATGTGTCACTGTTATTGCCCACATGGGCGTTGAAGTCCCCCAGTAGAACAACGGAGTTCCCGGTTAGTACCCCTCCCAGGGACTCCAAGAAGGCTGGGTACTCTATACTGCTGTTCGGCCCGTAGGCGACACCACAGTGAGAGACCTGTTCCCGACCCGAAGGCGCAGGGACGCGACCCTCTCCTTCACCGGGGTGAACTCCGACACACAGCGGCTGAGATGTGGGGTAATGAGCCCACACCAGCCCGCCGCCGCTCCCCGCGGCCAACGCCACAGAAATGGAGCATTCAGCCCCTCTCAAGGAGTTGGGTTCAAGACAAAATCTAACCTTTTTGAAAACTGTAGGTGTCCTGCTAGCCGAACACGAGCAGTTAACAGATTACATTGTGCTCTATGGGAAAAATCTTTTCTGGGCAAGCATGATTTTTTTCACTGAAGTGCCTCTATGCCAATTCAAGACAGCGCTAAGATACCAATATTCTATCCAATTATATTTCAAAAGATCCATAGGCTGAAGCTGCAGATTAGTTTTATAGACTACTTCCTGTGCACTTATTCGCCAACCTTCTATACATAAAAAGTCATGTCTGAACTACTGCACCACATTTCACAAATAATAATAACAGTTTTGACTGTATCCAAACTAGAAGTGCAGTGCTCTGATCTTTTGAACACTTAAAAGACTCAAAGCTGACGCAGGTGAGCTCACTATTTTGTAGCCTGTGGTCTGCAACCATATCCCACAGCAGTGTTTGTGATCAGAGATTTTAAATCTCATAATATTCTCCATGTGTCTGTGGTGTGTGCTTTTTGTCACATGTGTGTCAGCCTTTACACTCTTATTTGGACAGGAGTTGGAGTCTTCTGATGGAGGCCCTTAGGACTCTGCCTCTATGAGAGCAGTGTGCCTCATAGTGGCGCTGGCGTAACACACTGATGAGGGAGGTAAGGATGGACTCAGTGATGGCTGTGTAGAAGTGCACTACCATCTGGGCTGCCCTCCAAAGGAACTGCATCTTCTGCTGGGTCTGACAGATGGGGAGCACCTGGGTGAAGCTGGTGCTGAGGAAGAGGAAGGAATCCAGAGGTGATGGGGGTGAAACTGGCATAAAGTTCCTCAAACTTCTGTTGTATCACAACAGTGGACCAAGCTGAAAAGTCAAACTTGTGACATCCCACTGAGAGAAAACTCGGATGGCCATTCTGGACTTTTGCAGAATGCACTGATTGCCAGTCTGCCCCTGATAAGGATCCATCTTGCGGTGCACAGCCCACGGCTGTATGCACCAATATATTTAAAACTCCCTGGTAAGCCTCTAGCTCTAATGGGCTTTATGTGAAAATGTGTATTTAATTGATTGAAAGATTTGAACCATTTTATAGTTAAACGTTTAGTTGTATTTAGTGTTATTTGTGCATGTTTGAATAATCTTTATTCTCCTGTATTCAAGATATCATTGCTCCGATCTACCCCTATTTTCACCTCCACTGGTACACGTCCACTGTACTAACTTCCCTCTCTAATTTTATCCTCTTAATCAGTGATATGTAGAGGATTCTGCAGCATCACAGAGCAATTTTGGCACAAATGAAAAAAAGATCTCCTGCTCACTAATGCAATCTGCAGCTTCAGAGGGGTCTTACAGCAGGCATGATTACGATGACAATGATTACAGCACCATACCGCAGGGAAAGGCAATAAATCATTGGACATCACAATTTTCCAACCCAGATGTCAGCAGACCTGTTTCTTTTATTAAGCTGTTGTAGGTCAATATTGTAAATATGCAAATTATAACATTTGTAATAGACAATAAGTATATAGCAGACTTCTTTAAAAAGTTCACAATAACATTCAAAGTGATATTAGATAGGTATTAAACTGGGTTTGTGCATGTAGTCCTGAGGAGTAAAGAGACATCCCTTTATCCAGCCGATCTTTCATTTAGTGTCTAACCAAGCGCTGGATTGGCTGTAATTATAAGGCACAGATTCAGCCTGGCTGTGCACTGTCATTGATGTGCTGCTGCTGTCCTCGTGAACGTGTTAGTGGATCATGTCTCTGTGTTCTGGCCTGTGTGATGTGGTCATAATTCTCTGTTTGAATCAGCGTCTGATCTCTGTCACATGACCTCCTGCTCATGTGCATGGGGTTGATTCGCTCGCTCTGGTTATGCCCCATGCTTTGATATGTGCTCATTCATAATTTGACTTCTCTTGGTTGCATTTCTTATATCACGGACAGGGCAGTGTGGGGTGAAACTGGAGTGAAGGGCACCTATTATTACTCTTACACACCACTTGTGTATTTACAGGTTTCAGGCAAATTCCCTCCAAATCTGAAAAATGTGAATGTCATTATAGCTGTTGCAATCAAGGATTGTTTCAATTCCTAATCATTCATATCAGAAAGAAATTGTTATGCCTGAAACTCATTAATAGAATATGTAACATAATGGGTTCTCTAAATTGTAAAGACAACATGGTCTTAAGAGATGTTTGCAAATCCCATGTAAGATTAGCACTAGCATTAGCATTAAATTTGCAATTACATTTACTCTTACATGTACATTTTGAACTCATGTGCCTTCATGCGTGGAGGTTCAACACCAGTTTTAGGACACACGCATGTGTGTTTTGTGTGTATTGTATATGCTGCCCTTCTCCCTTCCCCAGCAACATCATGTTTCCCTACACAGTCCTCATCATTCAAGCATCTAAGGGTACATGACTATATACAATAAACCTTTACTGTATGCAGTACTTAGTAACACAAGAGTAAATACCACTACTTCCATGTTATATATCATATTATAGTACTATAATATTATTTTTGAATACTTTTTACTTAGATACATTTGTGAACTCCTCCACAAAGGACATAGGGTTAAGTGAAGTTTTCTTGGAGAATGTTCTGTGGAGGAGCAGAGACTGTTGGAGGCGGCCTGTCTCAGCTCTCTCCCGGAGGTCTGCTGTGGGCCGCTGCAGACTGCACCAGGGAGGTGGGCAGCTTTCAATTAGACGAGCAGCGGGGAAGGTCTGTAACTTACATGACACTGCATCAGCATCAGAGCCTGCACTCTTTCTACTGCAGTGTGACACAACAGGAAGCAGTTTTGTCGTAGGATCCAGCAAACACTAGTTTTAATAGCTGTTCCCAGGCCGGTCTCGCCAGAGGAGGGAGAAGAGGGGAGCCCTGAGCCCCAGTCCAACATGTGTTTTCACTACACCTTGTGGTCATTAAGGACCACCTCGACTTACATGCATACCTTTAGAACTGATTTAAAGGCACTTGTCATCACTCAACAAATAAAAACACAGTCACTCTTCAGATACGCTTCATGTTGCTCACAAAACTAAATTATCACAAGCTGGATTTCCTAGTTTTAGATCTATTATCTGTTGGCCTTTAATGGTTCAACAGTCGTGGCTTGTACTTATGTCTTTTTCTTGATCTTTTGGCAGCACTCCATATCATATATATTCATGGTGCTGAGATTTATCAAGAACATTTACATTTTATTCCACACATGATTAGACTTGGAGGGGGGGAGACATACACAGCACATATTCTGCTAATAGGGAAACATTTAACATGCAAAATAATGATCATGGTTGGCCCTGAGCTATACCACCATAAGTGACATGTTTGACATTTGCAGTTTAAGTGTGGAAAAAAAAAAAAAAGACTTCACTGGGGTGCCTGCTGGGCTGGTTGGGGGGTTAATTATGGAGCTTTTTTTGGGCTGGTTGTTGATCTGTATGTGGGGGCTGGTAGTTGTTTTAGTTGATGGTCTGGTTGTTTTGGCAGTTTGTCTGGTTGTTGTTTTGGTTGTTGGGCTGGTTGTAGGGCTGCTTGTGTGACTAGTTGTTTGTCTGGTTGTTGGGCTGGTTGTTATTTTGGTTGTTTGTCTGGTTGTTGTTTTGGTTGTTGGGCTGGTTGTTATTTTGGTTGTTGGGCTGGTTGTTGTTTTGGTTGTTGGGCTGGTTGTTATTTTGGTTGTTGGGCTGGTTGTTATTTTGGTTGTTGGGCTGGTTGTTATTTTGGTTGTTGGGCTGGTTGTTGTTTTGGTTGTTGGGCTGGTTGTTGTTTAGATTGTTGGGCTGGTTGTTGTTTTGGTTGTTGGGCTGGTTGTTGTTTTGGTTGTTGGGCTGGTTGTTGTTTTGGTTGTTGGGCTGGTTGTTATTTTGGTTGTTGGGCTGGTTGTTGTTTTGGTTGTTTGGCTGGTTGTTTTTTGGTTGTTGGCTGGTTGTTGTTTTGGTTGTGGGCTGGTTGTTGTTTGGTTGTTGGGCTTGTTGTTTTGGTTGTTGGGCTGGTTTTGTTTTGGTTGTTTGTCTGGTTGTTGTTTTGGTTGTTTGTTGGTTGTTGTTTTGGTTGTGTGCTGGTTGTTGTTTTTGGTTGTTGGGCTGGTTGTAGGGCTGCTTGTGTGACTAGTTGTTTGTCTAGTTGTTGTTTTGGTTGTTGGGCTGGTTGTTGTTTTGGTTGTTGGGCTGGTTGTTGTTTAGATTGTTGGGCTGGTTGTTGTTTAGATTGTTGGGCTGGTTGTTGTTTTGGTTGTTGGGCTGGTTGTTGTTTTGGTTGTTGGGCTGGTTGTTGTTTTGGTTGTGGGGCTGGTTGTTATTTTGGTTGTTGGGCTGGTTGTTGTTTTGGTTGTTGGGCTGGTTGTTGTTTAGATTGTTGGGCTGGTTGTTGTTTAGATTGTTGGGCTGGTTGTTGTTTTGGTTGTTGGGCTGGTTGTTGTTTTGGTTGTTGGGCTGGTTGTTGTTTTGGTTGTGGGGCTGGTTGTTGTTGTTGGGCTGGTTGGTTGGTTGTTGTGTTGGTTGTGTTGTTTGGTTGTTTGTTTTGGTTGTTTGTCTGGTTGTTGTTTTGGTTGTTGTGCTGGTTGTTGTTTTGGTTGTTGGGCTGGTTGTTCTGGTTGTTTGTCTGGTTGTTGTTTTGGTTGTTTGTCTGGTTGTTGTTTTGGTTGTTGTGCTGGTTGTTGTTTTGGTTGTTGGGCTGGTTGTAGGGCTGCTTGTGTGACTAGTTGTTTGTCTAGTTGTTATTTTGGTTGTAGGGCTGCTTGTGGGTCTGGTTATTGGTTTGGTTGTAGGACTGCTTGTGGGGCTCATCGCTGGTCCAGTTGTGGGGCTAGTTGTTGGTATCGTTGTTATTTTGGTTGTGGGGCTGGTTGTGAGCTGTTTATGGGTGCAGCTGTGGGACTTTTGTGGGTCCAGAGTGGTGTCAGCACTAACTAGGGCTGGGCGATATGGAGCAAAAAATATATATTGATATATATTGCTCTTATATTGATCTCTGTACAGGAAAAATAACCCCCCAAAAACTAATGTAAAAACAAATCTCTATCTACAAAAATAATAACTTAAAGAAAGAAATAATACATATTGCCTTTTTTTCATCCAAAATAAAAACAACTCAATTCAAGCTCATCTTTGCATTAACTCTGTTAACCGGACAATGACGATAACCATAACCACGAACTCTTTAGCATCGGAAGTTCGGGAGGTTCCTTATTTTAATAGATCCATGTTCCTTACCAGCAGTAAGGAGCTCTGAGGTTTCCCACAATCCACTGCAGACCAAACCGACCAGTGTACAAGTTAAACTGCAGCAGATAATTCATTTAAATCTCCTGCATAAATAAACTTTACATTACTAAACTTTACAACATATAAACCATTACTATAGATCCACATCAGCATGTTTGAGATTATAATGCAGCTTTGTGTACATTTACGTTTACATTTTACAGAAATGAAAACTTAAAACCTTATGACTCATTTTCATGAACTGTAGCGCTGGAAAAAAACAGTTTGCTCCTTGTATCACTGATGTAGTTCAGCTTCTGTCAGACTAAAGAACATGACTCAGTGGAATATAGGTGTTTTCTCCATGGATCTATGGTTCTCTGTGTGACAGAGGATGTGCTGCTGATGGCCTTGTCTGTAAATGATGGAAAAGGTTTGTGGTGCTAGTAGCTTTGTTTGGGACAAATTTGGGGCATTCATCTGAGTAGACACGTGTCTGCTGTTTGTCCAACGACTTAAAACCGAAGTATCTCTGCATAATGAAGCCAGTTGTCCTTTTTTGAGATGAGTTCTGTATCCTCCGGGCTGGTTTTGGCCACTGCTGTGTTCAAAGAGACACACGTGAGGGGAGTGTGGGAGAGGAGGCGTCACAAAATCAAGGAGGCCGGGGCGCACAGGGATGAGCACAGAGCACGCAAACAAGCCAAGCTGCAAAATCAGAAATTAATATAAGCATTATATCGATTTATACACTATGTCAAAATCGATATCATGTTTAAAAATATCTCAATATATTTTAAATATCGAGATATCGCCCACCTCTAGGGCTTACCTGCTCCTCATGCCCCGGTGCTCTGAGCTGTGTGTGCTTAAGTGGGTGTGGTGCTGTGTTTGAAGCTGCTTGTGCGTCTGTGGTGAGACTCAGACGGACAGACAGACAGACGCACAGGGTTAAACAACAGGTGTGTCTTTTGAATGCCGCCTTCAGCCTTATTCTTGTTTTCATCAGGCAAAGAAAGGCCCCGCCGCCACCAACCACTCTTTTATGTGAACGGGACATGCACTCCTCTCAGGGCCTTTATGTCTGTGCTCTCCTTGTACCCATGATCCTCCTCTGCACCCATTGTCCTCTGCACCTGCTCCTCCTCTGCACCCGCTCCTCCTCTGCACCCACACTCCTCCTCTGCACCCCCACTCCTCCTCTGCACCGCACCCACACTCCTATGCACCCACACTCTTCCTTTGCACCCACACTCCTCCTCTGCACCCATGAACCTCCTCTGTACCACATCCACACTTCTGTGCACTCGCACGCCTCCTCTGCACTCATGCTCCTCCTCGTGCCCACAGAAAGTCCCACAACCAGCCTTACAATCGGTCCCACAACCAGCCCAGAACCTGCCCCACAAAAAGCTCCACAATCACCCCACAACCAGCCCAGCAGGCACCCCATTGAAATCATTTTTTTCCACACTTAAACTAAAAATGTCAGACATGTCATTAATGGTGGTATACCTAAGAGCCAACCATGGTCATTATTTTGCATGTGAATCATGCTCCTCCTCTGCACCCACATTCCTCCTCTGCATCCATGCTCCTCCTCTGCACTTTGCTCCTCCTCTGCATCTGTTTCTGCTCTGACATCTACACACTCTAACATATCTTCATGTCTTCCTCCGTACATTGTTGATGTTAAGCATCCTATGTAATAAATCAGAACAAGATCATTTAAACTGATACTGAAACTGATATAGAACTAGAACTAACACTATCCTCAACGATTAGTGCTACACGTGCTCCAGTCTGTGTTTGAAACCTTGTGCACCTGCGGCAGAGTTCAAAGCCCTCACCTGTCGTTGCTCTAGCTGGAGGAGACTGGAAGGTTGGGCTGATGCCAAACCACAGCAGGGTGTGGCCCGGACTTTGAAGCCAATGTGGACATGCACACAGAGAGAATGCTCACAAGGAGGGTGTACACGGAGAGGGTGCACACAGAGAAGGGGCTCACGGAGAGGGTGCTCACAGAGACAGTGCTCACAGAGAGGGTGCTCACAGAGATGGTGCTCATGGACAGGGTGCTCACAGAGGGTGCTTTTATATCTCATCAAAAATATACCTGGAGTTCGATTTTGTTTCATTCACAAATGTTTGACACACATCCTGCATAGTTAGTTTTGAGGTCTTCCTTCAAGCTGAAAACACTCACTTCAACCTTTTGATGTCATGTGATGAAACTGGATGTTTCCCTCTATGTTTTTAAACTCCTTACCACTTCAGTAGATCATTTGGATGATTTCAGCTGTGGAATTGCCAATCACAACTGAACACGTAACTGTTAACATGAATGGTCAGTGAAAATTCCAAACTGCCATGGGTTAATTCTGCATAATGCAGAAGTAGTCCGGCCACAACCAAATCAAAACTGGCTATATCACTGCTCTGCGGGCATCATCATGACATCACCATCGCAACTTGTAAACACATGCTCATCTTCTGTGGATAGAATGTAGTAACTAGCATAGTTTAAAACACTGAAATAACTGATATTTTGGACATTTACAGACAGTGAACAGGCTTTTCACATTCACAAGTGAGACATTTCAGTTTGTAGTATAAGCTCATTATACAACTTAGAGTCAGTTTTTACACAGTGCCCCTCATTGTTTAATGCTCACATATCATATGGCATCACCATAAAAGATAAACACATCCTCAACTGCTCTGAGTAAAATGTACAGAATAGCTTAATTTAAAACACTGAAACTATAACTGAAATATTTGAGACATTTATAGACAGTGGAAAAGCATTTCAGATTCAGCATTCAGCCAGACTGATAATAGAAATATGTGAATGAAACAAAACAAGTATGTTTTTGAGGAGGACACTACATTAGAGCATGGTTTAAAGCTACATTTTGAGTCAGTTTTGCATGATAGAGATTAACTCGAGCTTTCATCGCCAACAGCACACATCCGCTGCTCTGTATTTATTTTGTTCTCCAATTTTAATTAAGTTGTTTTAGATGAATATTGTGATTTGAAATGTCCAAATTGCAAAGTGAAGATCCACTGGTGTCAGAGACTATAACTATATGACAATAAGCCTGCTTTAGCAATATTTCACATATTGTTTTGTCAGGTGCATCATTTTACATTACTTCAGTGACATAACCCTCTTTAAAATGTGTTATTGTGACAGACCTAGACATAGTAGAGTAAGTAAATGTAGTGAGTGTGCCATAATCGGACAGCAGCAGTGCCATGTGCAGCCCAGGGAGAGCGGCTTCATTCATAAAGTGGGTGCGGCCGCCTGTAACCATGGCGTCATGAGAACCGTGAGGTCAAACTGAACATGAGGACGTTCCCCAGCGGCTGCACACTGACACAGAGCTGTGGAAGAGAGGCTGCGGCGCTCCAGGCAGGAAGAACCACTCCACCAACACAAAGGGCCAGCTTCCAATCGGCATTCTCACTGTGTATATATGCAAGACATCAAAGCTGGCCCCGGAAACATGTGTAAGGCAAGACACAGCAGGGACAAAGGGAAGACATAGGTTTAATATAGGTTAGATTTTTGCAGAATAGAAAAAAAAAAAAAAACACTGTTTTCTGATCTATGTTATAATGTTGTTTTTGTTGTTTGCTGAGTTGTGTTTTGTTTCATTCACATATATTTGACACACGAAACCTGCATCTCTCAAACAGAAAAAACTAAACAAAACAAAACAAAATTGTACCACGATGTGGTAATACAGGAACTGCTCCACTGTTTTGTTTTGTTTTTTTAAACTCCGTACACCTTCACTAATGAGTTGGATAATTCCAGCTCTGGAATTGCCAATCTTTACTGAACTAAAGTGCAAAGGTAGCTATTAATGTGAAAACCACTTCATGACATCACAAGGTGGAATAGACCATTTTGAGTTTTGGAGATTTAGAAAAAACAAAGACAGTGGGTAATTAATTAGCAAGTCTTGAGTATTTTATTATATATATATATATATATATATATATATATATATATATATATATATATATATATATATATATATATATATATATATATATATATATTAGGAGTGTCAAATTATTGCGTTAATTGCGATTAATTAATTACAGTCATATTTAGCGTGTTATCTTTTTTAGTCGTGTTAATGTCATTTTTAATCTCTAACTTTACCGTTTCTGTATGCGAGTTGCCTTATTATAAAATCTGTTTTTTTGTGTTGTTGTCCCAACAACACAAAAAAAAACACATTTGTTTATTTTTTATTTCGGTAATTCCACTCATTGCCGGAAACCCGCGCAGAACGTAAGAGCGATGTAAACGTCATGTTGGCGGCGTCAGGCACACAGTGGATGAGGTCGAAGAGCCAGTAGAACAGAGTCAGCAGTGCACAGGTAAAAAGGCACTTCTGTCTAGGAAATTCTTCTCTCGACGTGAGATATAAAAGAAAATAACAAATATAAAATCGCCTACAAGTTAAATGTCAAACTGGAGCTACTGGCACTGGTGAAAACAACCTGCATAGGCTCATGATGTCTGCACTACTGTCCTATAGTGACCTGCCACATGAGGGGACACGCACACACATACACACACACAAACAAACACAAACACACACACACAAACAAACACACACCGTCATCATCGCCATCAACCTGAGAACGCGCGGACCACGTCTCCTTCCGTAGCTATTGCGCGGACACCGCCGTCCTCCCGTGCGACGCGTGTGGACCGTGTTTTCTCGCATACACTGCGTAAACCGCTATCTCCTGTGCGCCTCTAAACCAGAACTAACACCAAGACTAAAACCAGGAATAAACCAGTCCAGGACTAAAACAGGACAAACCTAGGACTAAAGCAGGTCTAATCCAGGATTAAAACCAGTGATCTCATACATAAAGCATTTCTCTATCAATAATATTTTTAATATGGTGAAGGACAGACTGAGCTTTTTATTGTCTTTAAGCATACAAAACATCTTATGTTCAGATTTCCTGGTCTTTGCTACTTTACAGAAAACAAAAGTCTGTTCATGGAGACTTGGGCTCAACAGACAATATGAAGAGAACAAACAAGACTCTTCAGGATGTGGTTGCTACATTCATGTAGTTTTAAAAAGCATGACAATATCAAGTAATCCATAGTATTCAGATTACATTATTCACTTTAAGTAATTTAATGGATTACGTTGCAAACTACATTTTGGGATATGTAATCTGTAATCTGTCGGGGAATACATTTTAAAAGTAACCTTCCCAACACTGAAGATTAGTAATAGTAATAATAACTAGAAAAGCACTCAAGAGAGCGCAGACCTCCGCCAAGGACTACCCCCATTTTTTATATAAATTGCGATAAAATCAGTCTTCTGGATCAGATCCGGATCAGCCTTTGGAATATGAAAGAGGATCCCATTGTCCATCCCTGAGTCAAATTCCATGGGGTTTGGTCAATAATTAACCGAGATATTGAGAAACAAAATGTTTGGCCCCATTTACCACAATGTTAACTAAAATTTCAAAGTGATCCAGAATCCAGGATTTCTTCCGGATCACCCCCAAAATGAAATCAGTTCTTCCTTTGCACATTTCCAACAAATCCTGAACATTTCATCAAAATCGGTCCATAACTTTTTGAGTTATGTTGCTAACAGACAAACGCCGGCAAAAACATAACCTCCTTGGCGGAGGTAATGATGACACTGTGGAATGTAAGTGACTGCATCTGTTAAAGTTTGTTAAACAATAAATGACTTTATAAAGTCACTTTTTTTTTGTTCTATATCAGTCTTTTGATCTGCCACAATAATGTAATAATGAATTTAAATGAAAATACCTCAAATTGAAGGCTTTTCACTGCAATTTTTAGGTGAGATTAAAAAGAGTTTAATTAGATTAATTAATTACAGATCATAATTAATTAATATCTTTTTTTTTCACTTGACAGCACTTATCTATATCTATATCTATCTATCTATATCTATATATCTATATATCTATATATATCTATATCTATCTATCTACAGTCCCTGACAAAAGTTTTGTCGCTTATCCATTTTGTAGAAACAAAAGCTTATAACCTGACTTTAAATTAATAGATTGGTTTTAGAAATGTCTCATATGAAAGCTAAAACCCTCCCAAATTATGCTCAATATACTAAAATAAATTTGCTTCACTGAAGAAAGATTGATCATTTAATGAACACAGAAAGCTCAGATTTTGGCAAGACAAAAGTTTTGTCGCCTACATAAAATTGAACAAATAATTTACTTCAAATACAAAAATATGTTGCATAACGTCAGTGAATTAAGTAGTGGTGCTGTGAGATCCATATTTAATATCTTGTATGACTTCCATGAGCTTGAAGGACGCATCCATGCGGTTCGACAATGATTCATACAATTTGTTGATGAAGTCATCAGGAATAGCAAAGAAAGCGTCTTACATGCCTCCCAGAGTTCATCAAGATTCTTTGGTTTTGCCTTCCATGCTTCCTCTTTCATTCTACCCCAGACATGCTCAATGATGTTCATGTCTGGTGACTGGGCTGGCCAGTCCTGGACCACCTTGATCTTCTTCACCTTGAGAAACTTTGATGTAGAGATAGAAGTATGCGATGGAGCACCATCCTGCTGCAAAATTTGACCCCTTTTATGGTTGGAAATGTAAGAGGAGCTAATACTTCTTGATTTTTTAGGTTATTGATATTTGCCTTCCACCCTGCAAATGTCTCACACATCCCCATACTGGATGTAACCCCAGACCATGATTTTTCCGCCACCAAACTTAACTGTTTTCTGGGTGAATCTTGGATCCATGCGGCTCCAGTAGGTCTCCTGTAATATTTGCGGCGGCTGTGATGTAATTCAACCAAGGATTCATCTGAGAAATCCACCTTCTGCCACTTTTCCTGTGTCCATCCTTTTAGCAGGCTGTGGGCCTTGGCAAATGCCACACGGTTTTTTAATTGTCTTTTGTTTAGTGCTGGTTTCTGTACACTGATTCCACCATGGAGGCCATTTCGAGACAGAATTCTACAAACTGTTCTGGTTGACACAGGGACTTGAGGTGACCAGGCCTGGTGGAGCTCTGCTGCAGTGGAAAAGGGGCTGGCCTTGGATTTTCGAATCAACAAACGGTCCTCCCGAGCAGTTGTCTTGCAGCGTCTGCCGGACCTGGGCTTGTCAAAAACGTCTCCAGTCATTTCAGATCTTTTTCTTATTCTTTGAACTTGGCGCTGAGACACATTGAAGGTGTCACCACCTCAGCAGTGGATCTGGTCTTCAGCCTCTTGATAATTAACGCTTTGGTCTCAGGGTGGATCTTAGGCATGTTGTCAGAGGTCAAGCTGCAGTTGATGTGAAGGTCTGGTGTACTGGGGTTCTTTTTATACACACCCACTAATTGATTGATCAGTATCTGATCACAGATGAGGCTGTAATCTAGGATTGGGTGCATCATATGACAAGATGACAAGACTTTTGTCTTGCCAAAATCTGACCTTTCTGTGTTCATTAAATGATCAATCTTTTTTCAGTGAAGCAAATTTATTTTAGTATATTGAGCATAATTTGGGAGGGTTTTAGCTTTCATATGAGACATTTCTAAAACCAATTGATTAATTTAAAGGGAGGTTATAAGATTTTGTTTCTACAAAATGGATAAGTGACAAGACTTTTGTCAGGGACTGTATCTATCTATCTATCTATCTATATATATATATATATATATATATATATATATATATATATATATATGTATATATATATATATATATATATATATATATATATATATATATATATATATATATATATATATATATATATATATATATATATATATATATATATATATATATATATATATATATATATATATATATATTTGTGAAGATGCCTGTTTGAGAGTCTGGACTTGTAGCATATGTTTGGTGTGTGGAGTGCATTAGCCGGCAGCATTCAGCTCTCAGCTCTCTCTTGTTCTCCTCTAATTGATCAGCAGATGGCACTGACAAATGAGCGGGCACAACCCCCTCCTCCTCCTTCTGTGTCATCATCACTCATGTCCTACACGGGTCCTCACACCTCACGGCATGGGAGAGTGAGCTGGGGCATCTTTTCCGTGCTTCACTGGGGCCCACAGAAGCAGATTCCTCACATAGCTTCCATTTGTGCGGAGGAGCAGTCCCATACCTCCCTGGGCTCTCTGGTCTTTCATGTGGCAGTCAAAGGCACTGGGCTGCTTTTAGAGCCATTCAGGAGCCACCACCTGTAACTGGATGCATGTCTTTTCTGCCTTTGTTTAGCCTCTCTTTCTCTCCTACAGACTCACGTCGTGTTGTCATGTATCAAGGAGACATCGCCTGGACAACAAACCCAACCAACCCCAAGACAAACACCGGGGCTTCACTGTCTTAGGGTTAGAAAAAACAGACTTCATCTTCACAATCCTACACTTGTTATGATACAGCTCAAGATCATTCTAAATCTATCTAGGTTCATTTCTGTCCTGAGAATGTGACTTTTATAGTATTGATATCTGCTCAAATTAGTATCTAGTTTCAATACTAGATACTAGTTAGTAAAAGCAGACGTAAAGGTCCTTTATTACACAAAACTGACTCTTGTGAGTTTTATGTCACGTTATGTTACCTTCTCAAAAACACTCCCGGCGTTGTGTTTGGTTTCATTCACACACACATCCTTTATTATTCCCCTGTATTATTCTCTTACTTTTCCAAAGCTCAAAATGCTCTATTCCACCTTGTGATGTCATGCATTGGTAGTTTTCATGTTAACAGCTCCTATAACTTTTTTTTTTTTTTTTTTTTGGAGAGATTGGAAATTCTAGGGCTTCCAAATGATTCTAGTAAAGGTGTATAGAGTTTAAAAACACAGTGGAGCACTTCCTGTTTTACCACATGATATGTCAAGGTGAAAGAGTGTGTTCTCTTTGAGAGAAGAACTCAGCCTAAATCTGCAGGGTGTGTGTGTTAAACATGTGTGAATTAGGGCCAGGCACGTTAACGCGTTATCTTTGCGTTAACTAATTAAGTCATTAACGCCGACAATTATTTTAACGCCGTTAACGCAGTTTTTATTATTTATTTATTTATTTTATTGTAAACGTCTGTTTCTCACTGGCTTTTATTTTGAAAAAGTCCACCGCGAGCGTTTCTTTCAGTTTGACGTCTTTTCTTTACACTTTTTTCACTTTTTTCTGACCACGTGAGATGCAACGTGCCCGAGCCTCCGGCAGCGGGTTCGGTGGCGGCTCCGACTCCCGTCGCGGCTCCGGCTCTTTCATTTACATTTCCAATAAAAGAGCGCTATACTCTACTTTTTAATTCATTAATTGGTTTTGCGTATAACATGCGATTAATCGTGATTAATCGCTCGAACTCATGCGATTAATCGCGATTTAAAAAAAATATTTTTGCCCAGCCCTAGTGTGAATGTGTGAAACACAAACATGTCTGTTGAGGAAACTGCATTATAATAAATTCTGAGTTGTACTGAGTTCATAGGATATACGAAGCCAGACATGTCAAACTCAGGCCCCGAGGCCAAATTTGGCCAGCGATATAATTATATTTGGCCTGCTAGATCATATCAAATATGTATTAAAGTGACCCGCTGGCTACAGATAGACTATAGAGACATTATTTATTTAAAAATGTGTTATTATTTTATATTATGCTTGTTCTAGATTCAATGTTTAAGTAAAACTATTATTAAACATTTATTTTAATAAGAAAAGGTTTAACATTGTATTTCCTGAAAGAAGAGAAAACATGCAGATGTTATTGAAAATTTTCAATAAATATTTAGTTTTGCCCACGACTTAGTCCCAGTTTTTAATTTTGGCCTCTGTGAATTTGAGTTTGACACCCCTGTACTAAACCATTTATTCTCACAATTTTGAAGACATGAAAAAGGTTTTTAAAAAGTATCTTACATAAAGGACCTTTATTAAGCTATTTTGTGTTCCACACTGGCCACGGCCTCTGAGCCTCTGCAGGCTCGCCCTGGCCGAGGCTCGGTCGCTGGCTCGGTCGCTGGCTCCTGCTCCGGCCGGGCCGGATCAGCTGTGGGCTCTGAGCTTCTGCGGGCTCCTAGCTGCGACTGGGCCATGCACTCCGGTTCAGGAGTCCTTTTCTGTCTTCTCCTTGTTCCAGACACCCCTGAGGTGTCCAAGTAGAGATGTCCAGTGCGGTTTTCATCGCTGCGGTCTCACTTACATTATACTATGACAGGATATTCACGAAGGCCCGGAAGATCATGATATGATCCCGCCCATAACTCAATGAAATATGATTGGCTAAGACAACTGTAAATCTCAAACTATATATATATATTAGGGGTGTCAAATTATCGCATTAATTGCGATTAATTAATTACAGTCATATTTAGCGTTAATCTCATTTTTAATCTCTAACTTTACTGTTTCTGTATGCGAGTTGCTTTATTATAAAATCTGTTTTTATGTGTTGTTGGGACAACAACACACACAAAAAACACATTTATAAATTTTTTTATTTCGGTAATTCCACTCATTGCCGGAAACCCACACAAAACGCGCGCAGTAAGAGCGACGTAAACGTCATGTTAACGTTGGCGGCGTCAGTCGCACAATGGACGAGGTCGAAGAGCCAGTAGAACAGAGGCAGCAGTGCACAGGTAAAAACACATTCGTGTCTTGGAAATTATTCTCCCAACGTGAAATATAAAAGAAAATAACAAATATAAAATCACCTATAACTTAAATGTCACTGGTGAAAACAACCTGCATAGGCTCATGATGTCTGCACTACTGTCCTATAGTGACCTGCCACATGAGGGGACACGCACACAAACACACAAACACACACACACAAACACACACAAACAAACATACACCTTCATCATCGTCATTAACCTGAGAACACGCGGACCACGTTTCCTTCCGTAGACACTGCGCGGACACCGATGTGCTCCCGTGCGCCGCGTGTGGATCGTGTTTTCTCGCGTACACGGCGTAAACCGCGCTTCCTCCTGTGCGCCTCTAAACCAGAACTAACACCAAGACTAAAACCAGGACTAATCCAGTCCAGGACTAAACCAGGACTAAACCAGAACTAAAACCAGAACTAAAACCAGAACTAAAACCAGGTCTAAACCAGGACTAAACCAGGACTAAACCAGAACTAACACCAGGACTAAAACTAGGATTAATCCATTCCAGAACTAAACTAGGACTAAAGTAGGACTAAAGCAGGTCTAAACCAGGACTAAAACAAGGACTAAAACCAGTGATCTCATATATAAAGCATTTCTCTATCAATAATATTTTTAATATGGTTAAGGAAAGACTGGACGTAAACAAAGGTTATTATGTTCAGATTTCCTCGTCTTTGCTACTTTACAGCAAACAGTTTTTTTTATTTATGGAGACTTAGGCTCAACAGACAATTTGGAGAGATTTGTTAAACAATAAATGACTTTATAAAGTCATTTTTTAAAATCTATATCAGTCTTTTGATCTGCCACAATAATGTAATAATGAATTTAAATGAAAATACCTCAAATTGAAGGCTTTTCTCAGCAATTTTTAGGTGAGATTAAAATGAGATTAATTAGATCAATTAATTATGATTTGTAATTAATTCATCTCTCAATTTTTTTTAATCGCATGATAGCACTAATATATATATATATATATATATATATATATATATATATATATATATATATATATATATATACATACAGTTGTGGATATAATTGTTGGTACCCTCTGGCAATGAAAGAAAAATCTACAATCATCACTGAAATAACTTGAAACTGATAAAAGCAATAATAAATTTAAAAAAATAAAAATACTGAAAATTGCCCAATGAAAATCAAACATTGCTTTTCACCTGTGGTTCAACAGAATTATTAGAACAAACAAAATAATGAAACTGGCCTGGACAAAAATGATGGTTCCCTTAACTTAATATTTTGTTACACAACCTTTTGAGGCAAACTCTGCAAACAAACCATTTCTGAAACTGTCAGTGAGATTTCTGCTTTTTTAAAATTCAGTGTGAAAAACAACCTCAGCAGAAAATACCAACATACTGGACAAATTTGCCCATTTTGGTGCCTTTACCACCTACATGTCGATCATCTGTATTGGTATCTTGCACACTAAGTGTTCCTAACTACTAATGAACTTCAGAAGTAATGTTTGGATTCTGTCATAATCTGCAGTGTCAAGGCAATAATTTTGTGCTCTTCTCTGAACTTCTGGTACATTAACACAAGAGATTATGTGCTGAAACTGGACCCAACCTGGTTCTGTTGATGTTCAGGAGGCCAGATGAGGGTTCTGTCATCTCCATTCATGAATCTCACATAGACATCACCATGTTCATCTGAACGCTCTGAAATATTCCCAACGAACCACCTGATGTCATAAATACATGCACTGTATTGACCTGCTGGCACAGAGAGATATCTGGCACAATCTAATTTTGTATTTCAGAAACTGACACTTCAGTACATAAATCATCTTGAGATATTCTCCTCATCTTGAGATATTCTCCTCATTTACCATTTGACACTGGAATGAAACTGTGGTGTGTAGCACTCTTCAAGTTTGGAAGTAAGTTTATGGTTTGTAATGTATTTAGAACTTGTAAATAAAAACTTTCTTTATGTTTTCTAAAGTCCACTCAAACATCTGGAGTGAGGTCAATATTTGATCACTGTCAGTTGTCTGCAGACTGGTCCTTGCAGCTGAGCCTTTTACTGTGCCATCAAAACCATCACAAGCAATGTACCACAAATAATCTCCAGTTGTCTTCCCGTATAACAAGCAAATAGTGTTTAAGGCTGTTAAAGATAATTTAACCTTTCTATGAGGTGGAAAAGTACCTAAGCTCCAAAAATTACCTGTGAGAGCTAATTTTCAAAAATTCCATTTGAAATGAAAGAAGTTAATAGTAGATGTTTTTATTACTTTAAACTAATCAGAATATGCCAAAGTTTCTCTGGTAAAAATTTTATCAACATCTAACTGTGCCCACATGGGGAAACAAGGGTCCAAAGAAGGGCCCAAAAAGATCACATTTGGTCTGTGACCATATTTGGGGCTCTACACCATCCACATGAAAGCTTAGAAAAGTGTGAGTTCTATTTTTGATGAAGTTATGGTCTCTCAGACATGTTTATAATTTAAGGCTTCTGAAAAAGTGAGCATGGCCCCAAAATTTCAACGGGCCATAATTCAGAAACGACTTAAGGGATTAAGATAAAATTTGAGATTCTTTCATTTGGTGATTGTGGAAATGTTTTGAACATTTTTCAGCCAAATCTGAGATGGCTCATAGGGGAGGGTGGCTGATTGCATAAGGACTGACCCTTCCAATCTCCTGACACAGTTCTCTTCTTTGCGTTCTCTGGTTCAGGTTCAGTGTTGTCTCCATCATGTCACCAAACAGCACAATGACACATGTCCCTGTTTAGACAGGCAGACTGACTGAGGACAAGTTTGAGGACACCTGTAATGCAGATTAGAGGACACACCTAAGTTTAACATGTCCCTATTGGTCAGTTATTTACAGTCTTTTCTAGAGTTACCAAAATTTTTGTCCAGGCCAATTAATTAAATTGGCCTGGACAAAAATTATGGTTGGGTTTTTTTTTTTGTTTTTTGTTTTTTTGTTTTTTAAATAATTCTGTTGAATAACAATTCAAAAGTGGTGTCTGATTTTCAGTGGTCATTTTTCAGGAAATTAGGCCCAAGCCCCGACAGGGCGTAGGGCCTATTGCTTTCGCTATAAGGAGCAAATGGGGAAGGATGAGCGCATGGCCGACTGAGAGAGGACGTGATGCAGCTTCATCCTCAGTCGCCTCCGGCACAAACAGCAGTATCCCAGTAACCCACGCCCAAGGCCTGGGCCATATTTATCACTGCTAAAATGAATGGAAGTCAATGGGAGGTCATGGGCGACCCCGATGAGATGGTGAATGACAAGCGCTTCAGTGCCCGTCACTCACCAATGACCCCACGGTGACATGGGGAAAATTTCCGAAAATGTATAAAGCGGAACATTGTTCTCGTATCATATCAGAATATTCTTCTTCTTTCTTTCTTCTTTCTTATTATTTTTCTCCTAACCAACTCACCCATTTTTCACCTACTGAACAATGAGGAAAAGTCCTGAAATTTTGCCGCGCTTCTCTAAGTTTTGGCTATTTCCATTTTCCAAAAATAAATAAAATGGCTCGTCAGCGCCCCCAAACAACTGAAAGATTCCATCCATCCATCCATTTTCGTCTGTTTATCCGGGGCCGGGTCGCGGGGGGAGCAGCCTAAGCAGGGACTCCCAGATTTCCTTCACCCCAGACACGTCCTCCAGCTCCTCCGGGGGGACCCCGAGGCGTTCCCAGGCCAGCCGAGAGACATAGTCCCTCCAGTGTGTCCTGGGTCTTCCCCGGGGCCTCCTCCCGGCGGGACATGCCCGGAACACCTCCCGAGGGAGGCGCCCAGGAGGCATCCGGAACAGATGTCCGAGCCACCTCAACTGGCTCCTCTCGACGTGGAGGAGCAGCGGCTCTACTCCGAGCTCCTCCCGTGTGACTGAGCTCCTCACCCTATCTCTAAGGGAGCGCCCAGCCACCCTGTGGAGGAAACTCATTTCGAGCGCTTGTATCCGCGATCTCGTCCTTTCGGTCACTACCCAGAGCTCATGACCATAGGTGAGAGTAGGAACGAAGACTGACCGGTAAATCGAGAGCTTCGCCTTTCGACTCAGCTCCCTCTTCACCACAACGGTCCGATACAGCGACCGCATCACTGCCGAAGCTGCACCGATCCGCCTATCAATCTCACGTTCCGTCCTTCCCTCACTCGTGAACAAGACCCCGAGATACTTGAACTCCTCCACTTGAGGCAAAGACTCCCCCCCCACCCGGAGAGGGCAAGCCACCTTTTTCCGGTCAAGAACCATGGCCTCGGACTTGGAAGAGCTGATCTTCATCCCAGCCGCTTCACACTCGGCTGCAAACCGCCCCAGTGCACACTGCAGGTCCTGGCTCGATGAAGCCAACAGAACAACATCGTCCGCAAACAGCAGAGATGAAATCCTGTGGTCCCCAAACCGGACCCCCTCCGGCCCCTGACTGCGCCTAGAAATTCTGTCCATAAATACAATGAACAGAACCGGTGACAAAGGGCAGCCCTGGCGGAGTCCAACATGCACCGGGAACAGGTCTGACTTACTGCCGGCAATGCGAACACAGCTCCTGCTCCGGTCATACAGGGACCGGACAGCCCTTAGCAAAGGGCCCCGGACCCCATACTCCCAGAGCACCCCCACAGGACACCACGAGGGACACGGTCGAATGCCTTCTCCAGATCCACAAAACACATGTGGACTGGTTGGGCAAACTCCCATGAACCCTCGAGCACCCTATGGAGAGTGTAGAGCTGGTCCAGTGTTCCACGGCCAGGACGAAAACCACACTGCTCCTCCTGAATCCGAGGTTCGACTATCGGCCGGATTCTCCTCTCCAGTACCCTGGCATAGACCTTACCGGGAAGGCTGAGAAGTGTGATCCCCCTATAGTTGGAACACACCCTCCGGTCCCCCTTCTTATACAGAGGGACCACCACCCCGGTTTGCCAGTCCAGAGGTACTGTCCCCGACCGCCACGCGATGTTGACGAGGCGTGTCAGCCAAGACAGCCCCACAACATCCAGAGACTTCAGGTACTCAGGACGGATCTCATCCAACCCTGGAGCCTTGCCACCAAGGAGCTTGCCAACCACCTCAGTGACTTCGGCCAGGGTGATGGATGAGTCCGCCTCCGAGTCCCCAGCCTCGGCCTCCTCGGAGGAGGACGTGACGGTGGGATTGAGGAGATCCTCAAAGTAATCCTTCCACCGCCGGACAACGTCCCCAGTCGAGGTCAACAGCTCTACCCCTGCACTGTAAACAGTGTTGGTGAAGAACTGCTTTCCCCTCCTGAGGCGCCGGACGGTTTGCCAGAATCTCTTTGAGGCCGTCCGATAGTCCTTCTCCATGGCCTCCCCAAACTCCTCCCAGCTCCGAGTTTTTGCCTCCGCGACCACACGGGCTGCAGCACGCTTGGCCCGCCGGTACCCGTCAGCTGCCTCAGGAGTCCCCCGAGCCAGCAAGGCCCGATAGGACTCCTTCTTCAGCTTGACAGCATCCCTTACTTCCGGTGTCCACCACCGGGTTCTGGGGTTGCCGCCGCGACAGGCACCACAGACCTTACGCCCATAGCTCCGAGCAGCTGCATTGACAATAGAGGCCGAGAATGAAGCCCACTCGGACTCCATATCTCCGGCCTCCCCCGGAATCTGGGAGAAGTCCTCCCGGAGGTGCGAGTTGAAGGTCCCTCTGACAGAGGGCTCCGCCAGACGTTCCCAACAGACCCTCACTACACGCTTGGGCCTGCCAGGTCTTTCCGGCTTCCTCCTCCGCCAGCGAACCCAACTCACAACCAGGTGGTGATCAGTTGACAGCTCAGCCCCACTCTTCACCCGAGTGTCCAAGACACGCGGCCGGAGATCAGATGACACGACGACAAAGTCGATCATCGACCTCCGGCCTAGGGTGTCCTGGTGCCACGTGCACTTATGGACACCCTTGTGCTCGAACATGGTGTTCGTTATGGACAAACTGTGACTAGCACAGAAGGCCAATAACAAAACACCACTCGGGTTCAGATCGGGGAGGCCGTTCCTCCCAATCACCCCTCTCCAAGTGTCACTGTCGTTGCCCACGTGGGCGTTGAAGTCCCCCAGGAGAACAACAGAGTCCCCAGTCGGTGCACTGTCTAGTACCCCTCCCAAGGACTCCAAGAAGGCCGGGTACTCTGCACTGCTGTTCGGCCCGTAGGCCGACACCACAGTGAGAGACCTGTCCCCGACCCGAAGGCGCAGGGACGCGACCCTCTCGTTCACCGGGGTGAACTCCAACACACAGCAACTGAGCTGTGGGGCAATGAGCATCCCACACCAGCCCGCCGCCGCTCCCCGCGGCCAACGCCAGAGAAATGGAGAGTCCAGCCCCTCTCAAGGAGTTGGGTTCCAGAGCCCAAACTGTGCGTGGAGGTGAGGCCGACTATATTTAGTCGGTAACGCTCAACCTCCCGCACAAGCTCAGGCTCCTTCCCCCCCAGCGAGGTGACATTCCATGTCCCCAGAGCTAGTCTCCATGTCCGGAGATCTGGTCGCCGAGGCCCCCGCCGTCGACTGCTGCCCAGATCTCTCTGCACCGGCCCCATATGGATCCTCCTGCGGGTGGTGGGCCCACGTGAGGACGGCCCCACATCGCTCCCTCGGGCTGAGCCCGGCCGAGCCCCGTGGGGGGAGGCTCGGCCACCAGGCGCTCGCTGGCGAGCACCCATCCCAGGCCTGGCTCCAGGGTGAGGCCCCGGTGACGCCAATCCGGGCGACGTAACTGGCCTTGCTGGTACACTCATCATAGGGGCTTCTGAACCGTTCTTCGTCTGACCCGTCCCCCCGAACCTGTTTGCCTTGGGTGACCCTACCGGGGGCTCCATGCCCTCAAACCCCTCCACCACGATAAGGTGACGGTTCAAGGAGGGGCAACTGAAAGATTCATTAGGGAATATGAATGACACAAAAAAAATAATTTGCACATACAATCAAAAAATTTGATACAGAAGTCGATCATATCAAGACAAGGAAAAATATTATTACACCAACACCGTGCACTCCACCAGGGGGCAGCAATATTGGCTTAAAGCTTGCTAAGCTTTTACAAACTCCTCTGAGGGCGTTCACCCGAACGAGCTCAAATTTGGTTCACATTATCTCCAGAGGTGGAACATCAAAACTTATTCAAATTTTTCACACACGTCTTACGGTGTCTGAGCAGTGAAGCAACAAAAATGTCACACAATTTTGTAGATTTACAAATTGCTCCCATTTGCTCAAACGAACTCCGATTTCATTAAATTTATTAAACTCTCTGCCCTGAAGCTACTTAATGTGAAAATGCTTAATTTTGTGCATTAGTGCCCCCTATAGATTGAAACTAAATTTTATATGGGAGAAGAACATTTGTTCCCAAATAGTTGTTCAAAAATTCAAGAAATTTTGCACAAAATTCCAATTTGGTATCTTGATCCAAAAGTCAGTGACACGCATGCCATATTTTTTATGGCGTTGCCATAGCGGTGACATAAACTCTCCAAGTTATTCCATTGGGAAAATTGACAAATTTTGGCATAAACTTTGGCTGATTTAAGTTCACACCCTGACCCTGAACAAACTAATGTAAGAAAATACAAAAATGGGTGTAATAGCGCCCCCTACAAAATGTTTATGGAAAAATTTGGTTGTATTTGTCACAGTCACACAAAATTTGGTATCCACATTTGTGGCATGATCTAGATTAAAAAACTCATTAATGCCCACACCCCATTTACATTGTGTTGCCATGGCAACAAAACAAGCAAACATTCTGTCCATGCCAATGGGACGTCCTTACACAAACTTTGGCGTAGCTAAACCAAATTTTGTAAACAGATGCATCATGGCAATAGGAACAAAAATGTATATTGTGACCACGCCCCTTGACAAACCGGAAGTCCACTATCTTGGATTTTTTTTTTTTTCAATAAACACATGCAAAACCTTTTTTAAATGAATGGGTTAGGTTAAGAGTTAGGGTTATGGGTGGGTCTATGGTTAGGATTACGACTAGGGTTAGGTTTAAGCTTAGGGTTATTAGTGTTAGTGCAGGGCGCAGGGTTTGCAGGGCGCGGGGCTTGCGGGGCGCAGCGTAGGTACGCGCGAGGGCCAATCATTGCCACTTGCTGCTATATTTTATTATTGCTTTCTTAGTTTCAAATTATTTCAGTGAAAACTGTATATATATGTGTGTGTGTGTGTGTGTGTGTATAGATCTATCTATATCTATCTATATATATATGTGTGTGTGTGTGTGTGTGTGTGTGAAATGTATATGTGTGTTTGTGTGTATACAGACGTGGTATAGTCTGGTTTAGTGCATTTTTAACTAAAAGAATGTGGTGAAATTTCAATTTGCAGTCAGATCTACTCAAATACTAAATACGACATCAAAAATCGCCTCTGTATATTTAAAATATTGAATATGTCAACAAATTTCTATTTTTACACATCAACCACCTTAAAACATTACATGATGAAAAACCTGTAATATATATTCTTCTTACATTAATCACCTACAGTCCCTCCTCTAGTAAATTTGAAAAAAAAAAAGTATGAACAACTAGAACAGATCAGTGCAAATGTTTATCAAAATCCATTTTCATGATTTAATTGTTCGAAAAATAAGACCAGGGTGGTTGGGTGCTCCCTTAGAGATAGGGTGAGGAGCTCAGTCACACGGGAGGAGCTCGGAGTAGAGCCGCTGCTCCTTCATGTTGAGAGGAGCCAGTTGAGGTGTCTCGGGCATCTGTTCCAGATGCCTTCTGGACGCCTCCCTCGGGAGGTGTTCTGGGCATGTTCCACTGGGAGGAGGCCCCGGGGAAGACCCAGGACACACTGGAGGGACTATGTCTCTCGGCTAGCCTGGGAACGCCTCGAGGTTCCCCCAGAAGAGCTGGAGGAAGTGTGCGTGGAAAGGGAAGTCTGGGAGTCCCTGCTTGGACTGCTGCCTCCGCGACCCGGCCCCGGATAAGCAGAAGAAAATGGAATGGAATGGAATTGTTCTAAAAATCTCTGTCAGATACTTTCATTAAGCCTGAAGAGGTTATAGATGTCATCCATGCATGCTGTTTTAGCAATCTTTCTCAGGCCCTTATCAGTATGATTCTGTCCAACGCAAAAGTAAGTAAATAAAATATCCTCTCTTTAAGTTGACTTTTCTGTGTGATATTTCTACAAGTGGTGGGGGAAGTGTGAAAAAAACATCAGTTCTGTCCTCTCATAAAGAAAACTACATGATGTCTTTAAATTCTTCTTTGCAGTGTCCCACCTCAGGCCTGTTCTTCTCGTCTCTCATGTGCTCCAGGTCCTTCATGTCCTCCAGGTCCCTTATGTCCTCCAGATTCCTTATGTCCTCCTCTCCTCTAGGTCCCTCATGTCCTCCAGGTCCCTCATGATCCCCTGGTCCCCCGTCCTCCTGGTCCCTCATGTTGTTCTGGTCTCCTGTCCTCCAGGTCCCTCATGTTGTTCTGGTCTCCTGTCCTCCAGGTCCCTCATGTCCTCCTGGTCCCTCATGTTAGTAATGAGGTAACAAATGACTGTCCTAAAGTGTGATGGACAGCTCCCCTGCTGCTGCCCAATGGGACCCGAGCTCGAACCCCTGCCCACTGTAAAACAACAATGCTGTGGCTCTTTATTGATGAGACAGGCAGAGTTTTTCACTCACTTGCCAATTTCACTGTAACCGTTTGAAGCATTGTCCTTCTGTGCTTTCTCAGGACGGCTGATTGACAGAGGTCCACAGTGTGAAGAGGAGCACATAGCAGCTCTGTAAGGCTGCCCCATAGCTCTGCAGGGCTCATAGGACAGAGGACCACACTGAATGGGCCTGATCTGATTGTTCTGGAGATGGTCACTTCTAGAGACACTAGAGTATTCAAAAATGTCCAAAATATTCAAGTATTTTTTTAACAAGGTAAATCAATAGGTGTGTATGTATGTGTATATATATATATATATATATATATATATATATATATATATATATATATATATATATATATATATATATATATATATATATATATATATATATATATATAAATGTACCAGAGGGTGAGGGCAGCAGCAGAGAAGGCCCTGTCCCCCCAGGTCTTACAGGAGGTTGGCGTCAGCTGATAGGACGACACGGGTGGGGGTGTGGTGATGGAGGAGCTAAGAGAGACAGGTGGGGGCCAGGTTATTGAGGGACTTGTACACAGTGGTGAGAAGTTTGAATTGGATGCTCTACAGGATGGGGAGCCAGTGGAGATCTCTGAGGACAGGGGTGATGTGTTCACAGGAGGAGGTGCAGGTGAGGAGGCGGGCAGCAGAGTTCTGGATGTCTGTTGAGGAGTTTGGAGGGTGAACCGTAGAGCAGCTATTGCAGTAGTCCAGGTGGGAGGAGACAAAGGCGTGGTTGAAGGTTTCAGCAGACTGAGGGGAAAGGGATGGGCGGAGGCGAGCACTGTCCTAGAGGTGACGAAGGCAGTTTTGATTATGTGTTTGATGTGGTGTTCAAAATATGGTGTCTGGTCAAAGATACCAAGGTTACAGAGGTGTGAGGAGGAGGAGACTAAGGAGCCGTTGATGGAGAGGGTGAAGTTATTATGGGTTTTTGGTGAGTGCTTTTGGGGCTGATGATTTTTTCTGTTTTGTCACAGTTGAGTTGGAGGAATTTTGACTTTATTTCGGAGATTCAGTTTGTGAGGGTGGAATGTGTGGCCAGGGTTATGGATTTGGTGAACAGGCAGAGTCCATGACATCTGCAAAGCAATATAACTGGGGGCCATGGTGACAGATTATATGACCAAGGGGAAGGATGAAGAGCAAGGGTCTACAAACTTTTTCCTCTGGTGAGTTAGCTTTACAAAACAAAAATGCCAAAGAGCTACTTATTTTAACAGTTGCAAGAAATGTAGTAAAAATAAGAGCCACAGCCTTAGTTTAGGGACAGTTAGATGGACAAAATATAAACCATTATTCATTTGTTAATGTGCAAAACTGGGCATTAATATGGTCGATTTACAATGGTAATTGATCAAATTTTACTTATTCAGCACAATACGTGTAGTTCAGAAATACCTTGGTGAGCTACTTGGAATGGGATGGAGAGCTACTGGTAGCTCCTGAGCTACAGGTTGGAGACCCCCTATGTAAAGTATGAAGAGGAGGGGGCCGAGAACTGAACCAACCTTTTGCTAAAGCATGGTTAACATTTTGGAAAAACATGTATTGGCAGCTTTTATGGTAGCCACAATCAAAACGCAATTCAACAGCAACTGATTCAACAACATCTTGTTTATCAGTACCATCAAATGTTTGTGTGTGAAGTTTCTTTTTCATATCATGGATAGCAGTAAATGCACTCAGTGGATCAGCCTTAGAAGACAAAAGTATGAACTTGTCATTTACTGTCCCCTTGTAACCCTGCAGGCTGCAGTTTTGCAGAGATGGCTGAGGTGGAGGTTTCTGCTTTGAAGAACTCTGACCAGTCATGGATGTCATGGATGCCTAGAAAAGGACACTAATCTCCCAATAGACTTAATCTCTTTTTATAACCAGAAAAATGTATCAACTTCTCTCAAAATTGTCTTTGGAAAATAACTTCTGATGTTGCATGAAGGGTTAGGTTGTTGGTTGGTTAACCTTGTTATCATAAAATATATTTCTCTGACCCTGACCCCTGTCCACCTGGAGTTTTAATATTATTCACTTTTAATGTAATTCACTTCATATAGTACAGCAGTACATAATTTACCTCTTCTAAAATATTATTTATATGAAAAAAAATCATGCTTAATCCCATAAGTAATGGTAATGCCTGAAAGTTCTGCTTTCTGCTGATTTTAGGTACAGTGAAGAACTTTGGTCATAGCAGCTGTTTCCCACTAGATACAAAGGTTATCTTGGGCTTAAATTGAAGCTTATAAACTAGGGAAGTTTTTCAAGTACATTTGAGGCAGTGATATATGCAATAAAATGCTTAGAAATGATTACATTTGCTGACAATTTGTCAGGTGGACAGACATTTTTTTGTGTTTTGGTGTATGTTGAGGGTGATATTTGACAGTAGAAAGGCAGCAAGCCCCAAAATATTTTTCTGCTAGTTTCCCCCATGTGTCAGGATAGACCATGTAAAATTTTAGGGTTATTTGACCATGTATGCAGTTACAGTACCTTAATATTTACAGTTACATCATTTCGCAAACAGCTTTTCTTAAAAACTGTCTTTTTTGGGCCCTGAGACCAAACGGGGTAGAGTTGGGGTTGGTCCCTATCAACTCGTGATGGCCTAAGATATAAGATAACAGGAAATAATAGTGAAAAAAAGGTAGCAAAAAACATCCTGAGGGGTGTACCTAGCTCCCGGCCTATTATATAATTTTTTGCTCGTAATCATGCATAGAATCTACTTCCCAAATTTGGTGCAGATCTGATAA
The DNA here is from genome assembly GCF_026225935.1 of Boleophthalmus pectinirostris. Lineage (NCBI taxonomy): Eukaryota > Metazoa > Chordata > Actinopteri > Gobiiformes > Gobiidae > Boleophthalmus > Boleophthalmus pectinirostris. The sequence continues at coordinate 194,988 of NW_026571140.1, read as the reverse complement.
TGTTGATGTCTATGGTAGGGGGCACTATAGTGTTCACTTTTCATATGTTTTATAGTGTATTATATTCAGGCTGAGATCACACATTAGTGATTCAAATTTCAGCACGATCAGACAAAGACTGTGACAACAACAGGAGTGAATAATGTCATCTTGAAATTAGGGTTAGGGTTATAGTTAGAAAATGCAGACTGAAATTTCAATCCAAGATTTGGTTTGTCAGGGGGTGTGGCCATAATAATATTTTTTGTTTGTCTTCACATGATGAATGTGTGTACCGAATTTCGTGGCTCTATGACAAAGTTGACTGGGACGTCTCCCATAGACGCAACATTTTTGAGTTTTCCAGGTGGCGCTGTGTCGCCATTTTTTTTATGCCCAGGCACACAACCCATATTTTATCGAATTTTTGTCACTTCTGAATATTTTGCCAAGTTTGGTGAGTTTTTCAACGTGTTTAGGGGGTCAAATTAGAGCTCAAAAAGCATTATAATAAAAATAAAATAATAATAATTCAAGCAAAAACAATATATCTGAAAATATTAGAACAGCATATTATGCGTTTTTTGAAAGCTCTCGACCTTCCCCACGTCACCATGGGGTCATTGGTGAGTGACGGGTGTGTCTGCACCATCTCGTCGGGGTCGCCCATGACCTCCCATTGACTTCCATTCATTTTAGCAGTGGTAAATATGGCTCAGGTCTTGGGCGTGGGTTACTGGGATACTGCTGTTTGTGCCGGGGGCGACCGAGGACAAAGCTGCACGTCGTCGTCTCGCATTTGTCCATGCGCTCGTCGCTCCCCATTCTGTCCTCGTGGTGAAAGCAATAGGCCCTACGCCCTGTTGGGGCTTGGGCCTAAGAAAAGAAACCGACGAAGGACAATACCGCTCACCATTAATTTCATTACTGGCGAGGGCCAAATATGCAGGATTTGTGTGTAAATCATGTATGAATGAAACGAAATACAACTCCATGTATGTTGTTGTTGTTGTGATGAGGACATTATGACATAGATCAGAAAATTGCTTCATATGGGCTCTTTAACACCCCTGAGTGAGCATTCTCATGGGAAACCTCACACGTCTCTTCTGTATTCCTCCGCTCCTTCTTGTCCCCCTCTTTCTTCTCCTCCAATAAAGAACAGAGTGTGTTTGATCCTGTGCGCTGCTATCTCTCCTCTCTCCCTTCAGCGCTTGTGGCCTGGGCTCAGTGGAGTGGAGTTGTCTGCCCAAAGGGACAAAAGTCTGCTACTAATTGCTGCCACATCAAATGAAGAGGACATCCCACGTGGGCCCTCAGCCTGATGGAGAGGGAGCCACACAGGCTCAGCCTTTGGTGTATTCTCTGTATAACCTGCATGCATTGGTCCCAAGAGCCAGTTTACACAAAGACCACTAAAGACCTCCATTTTACCCAAAATAAAGCCCACAGTAAACTCTTGCGTGTGAACATTCATTTTTAAAATTTAGTATTTTTCTGTCAAGTGTAACCTTTGCTAGAGTGAAATAGTTTTGACCATTACAAATTAGGGCTGTCAAAAGAATAAAAAATCAGCTACTAATAAATACAAAAACAAGTAATCAAATCAAAACATCATACTCATTTGAGCATATATGCTATGGACAGACTCTATGTTTCATTGTGTTTCAGTGTTTCATTGTTGCTGCTGAAAAATAAACTTTCATTGGTCAATAAAGTATTTATCTATCTGCTGATAGCAAAAAGTCCCATTCACAGGACAGAAATAAGCCTTTCCTGAATAGCTTTATAATGATCTTGAGCTGTATCAGAAATATCAGTAATAAGTATCGAGTATCGGAATCAAGTCTGAAAATATATTAAATATTAATACACTGTTCTGCATTGTTCCATAGGTCACGATTTGATAGATGACCAGTTACTCTTCTCTCTAAATGTAACTCATACTTGTCATTTGATAACAGTCACTTCCCTGCACAGGCCTTGCCTTTCAGTGGCTCAATGAAGTTCCAAGTTTGTTGAGAAGGTTTATGGAGCAAGTTTGAGGAGCAACATTCTGAGATTAGTTCTGCCCATGTGACTGCCTGCTATGTGACTGGGAGCAGACAGTGAGTGAGTGAGTGGCTGCGTCAGTATTGTGGGGAGCAAGCCACAAGCTCAGTGGAGCAGCACAGAGCACACAAAGGCCCATGCTCCGCCTCTGTGCCTGCGCTGCTGTCATGGCTCACTGATACAAGTGTCCAAGGGCCCACCACTTCATCCCTCCATCACGCTGATAAGAGGAAGAGGGATGAGGACGAAGAAAAGCAGAGAAGGAGAGAAAGAACGACAGGAGATCACAAAATCATAGAAATGATTCTAGTGTATATGGTGTTTAAAAACACAGTGGAGCACTTCCTGTATTACTACATGGCATCAAAAGGTGGAACAGAGTGTTTTTTAAGAGGAGAACTAAATATACAGGTTTTGTGTTAAACATGTGTGAATGAAACAAAACACAACTCCAGGTCTGTTTGTGATGAGGAAACTACATTATAACATAGATCAAAAAATAGTATAATATAGGCCCTTAGAGTTAAAATCTGAAAGTAACTTGATCTCTGTAAGGACTGAGTGAATGTCTTACAAATGTTACACTTTTTTTTTTATTGTCCACAGTCACGGCCACAAACAAAGTGCTGATTTGGAAATCTGAGCATGAGTGAGAGGCAATCAGGAGAGATGTTGTTGAAGTTAATGTCCCTTCCTGCCTGCACCACTTGTTTGGCAGTGGTCAGGCACTTAGCAACGCTGTCAATCAAAACTGTTGCTAACAGTAGCAGGAGCAGCCTTGGGAAAAGAAGGCATCTGATTGGTCTTTTAACAATGTTCATATCTTGATTTAAAAACAAAATTGTGAAATACCACCATCATGCAGCAAACATTTTAAAACCAAAACAATGTGCCTGACAGCAGCAGCTACAGTGAGAGGGGCCATGTTTCTTTCAATAGATAGTGAATTGGAGCCAGAGTCAATGGAAATGAAATGCATCCATACCTGCTGCCCAGGTCCACTGCCTTAGTAGATTAGAAAATAACATGGCCCATTTAAGCATGATGTTACTGATCCAGAACAAATTTTGTTATTGATTTTATTAATTTACAATTATTTAAGAACGCATTCTAAAAATCTCACTTGCATCACATGTTGATGGAAAGTGCTTTGATTGGTCAAAGTTGATTTCTAATATCTTAATTTGAACCTTGACACAGAATCAATGTTTTGGACAAAACCTTGGACGCTTGGCTCAGAATTGTTTGAGAGTGTGCCCAACCTTTTCACTGATATTGAAGCAGATTTGGAGAGGCTGGTGTGGATACAATGAGTCATTCACTGTTGCATTTAACAGCTTTAATGGAGTCCCTGTATCTTTTTATAACCCTTAGAGCATTCATTTTGATAATAGTGCTATTGCAGTAATGGTGGTAGAATTACTTTACTTTGTTGTAAAATGTTCTGCCAATGATCAGTTGGGCAATTTCAGCAAGAGGCCTGAGAGTCAACAAAAATGGGCCCTACTTTGGACAGCCCCATTTTATAGATGACTTTTAGACTTTTTATTTCTTATATTTTAAGGCCATTTGTAGATAAACATGTCACATGTGTCATGGAGGTTTACAGGCCTGGACAATTTTTTTTCCAGTCTCTCCCATGGAAGTCCTTAAGCTGCACACGCACACTGTCCAAGGTTACACAAACTGTCAGTGTGACATGAGTAGTTCTGATTTGTGTTTCCCAGAGCTGCTGAAATCCAGACAGACGGACGTTTGTTTGAAACCAGGATCAGAGCTGTCACCGACACATGCTGTCCACAAGGTGAAGCACTCTGACCACTGACTACTGCTAAATTTAAACCTGTCTTTAAAACGCCCTGTAAATGTGTGGGCCCCTTGACCTGCACATCCAGCTTGCTGCCCTCTCATGAGGAGGACTCTAGCAGGACCATTGGGTCAAGACACTAAATTAGGCTACCTAAACACTTAATTTTAACTGTGAAAAATCATTCATGACTTAAGTCATGAGCAATTGTTAAAAGTTCACTAGCTTTTCTTGTGGGGGATCTGTTACCTGCTCATTTCCATGGAGATGTTTTTGCTTTACCTATGTTCCACTGTATGGCTTAAACCAATGTTGTTGTAACTCTAGTCATCTTTTCTCATCATCTTCTAAGTTTGTCCCAGGAATTTTGCAGCTCCTATGGGATCTGTCCATAGAGATCCCACATGAGGCCAGGTGGTGCTGGCATGGCAGGACAGGTGAAGAGGTGCAGTATTGTATGAGAGGCTTGGCCACAATCCGGACAGGTGATGTTACTGTCAGTTTGACTAAGCTATGAGCTTTAAACAAATCTGTTTCCATGGACTCAAGCAGGTGACGCAACCAGTACAAGATTTAACCGAAAGTAACCCCTTTATTTTACATTACACCTGAAATTGAACAAACACAAAAGAGAACACAATAAATTAATGCCATGCTGTGTAACAAAGCAAGAACAGCTCCACAGGCAACAACACAGAGTCTTTGGGGCATTCCTGGTGGAGTGAGTGGGAGCACCATGAGTCACTCCGGGTCTCTCCTGGTGCATGCTGCATAGAGCCTGTCATCGCATCCCACCAGTGGGGCCTTCTTTCTAATCACTCATGGGGCCTCTAATGTGCCGTTTTATGAGCCCACAGCCGGACACAACATCTACGGAGGACGAGGAGCCTTATACTGACTCGACAGTACAGGTCTCTATTTGTAATAAATGATCACATGAAAACAATAAAGCTGAAGAGGCAATGCAAACATGAGCTGGGGTGTCATTATGGTTTTCTTCATTGTCTCATCAGGCACTGATCTAACGAGGCTCTGTCTCATCACAGCCTATCTCCATCACACACTGACCTCTGACCTCTGACCCCAGCCTCCCAAACAACAACTGACAAGTACAGGCTCAGACCTGACACCCACAATATGACACTGTTTATGGGACAAAGGGGAAATTACATGGAATTTACAGGGATTTTAAAGAGCCTGTACCTGACAAATCCTCTTGACATCATGAAGACATAGAGCTGTTAAATAAGGACTGTAATATTTAATCCATTTTACACAAAATTTTCTTGGGCAATAACTAATACAGAATCTACTGGCTGACTTTTTTGTCCAATCAAGCACATTGAGTCATTGAGTCGTAGGAAACCAAACACATGACACTATCCCAGAAAGCAGTATTGTGTGGTGAGTTTTACTGGTAAACAAGCAGACTTGGGGAGGACATTAATGTTTAGCCAATAACATTTTAATCACACCGCTTTTTATGCATACTACATTGCATTTCTTGAAACAGAAATGACATTCTCAAAGAGCATGGACAAATCTCCAAACCACCTTGTAGTCGTTCATAACAGAATGGCATTTGTTAATGATTTCATCAAATTGTAAATGTCTTAGTGCATGTCTCAAGTGTTAAGACACTTGCATCTTTGCACATGGTTCTGTACATGTCACCTACTGTTTGCACAATGAGCCCACATTTAGAACATTTTCCAAATAAATAGATCTTGTTGATCTAAACTGATGAGTTGATTCTCAGTTTAATGGTTGTTCTCTCCAAAACATGTCAGCATGATTTTACTGTCTAAGTCATTATCTGCACAATAGTCTGTTCAGTTGTCAAAATTAGTCAAGAACATGATACCATGAACATCATATATGATTTTTTTTGGAACATTTGATAAATTCATGACAGTATTTGTCAGTCAGGTGAAATTAGAGCTTCCTTTCACACTATGTGACCGTGTGGGACAGTGTGAATTTCACCGTGGCTCATCAGGGCCTGGTTCACTTTCATCTAAAGATGCTCATGGAGCTTCTACCACCGTACTCTCCTTTCCTCAATCCAACTGAGTTTTTTTTCTGCTTGGAGGTAGAGACTGGAGAGTGTATGAACATCGGGCTCCAGACCAGAGGTCCCTGCTCCATGGAATGGATGCTGCGTGTGAGGACATCATAGGGGAGGGGATGTTGAGACATTTGTGCCGTTTCTTCCCTCCCTCTGATGACTTCTTCACAGTCATTACACTGCCTCTGAACAGTGAAAGTGTTACTGTAGAAACTGTATTTGCTTTATTTACAGCACTGTAAGCTAGATATAATTTTTTTGTGCGTGTCTGTGTTTATATTTTGCACATGTACAGCATACTGTATGCATTTTCTTTTTATGTACTCTGATGTGTGGAAGTGACTTTATATGTGTGAATAAAATGGTTAGAGTTTCCTAGAGAGCAGCGTGTGTGATGTCAAACTTTGGAGGTGCCTCTTACTCCTTTTTTGTTTGTTTGTTTGTATTTTATTGTGTTAGTTCAACCTCTGCTGTAGTGACAAAACATCGAAACATTTTGAGCTGCAGCACTGACACAAGGTCAAAGGGACGATGCATTTTGGGGGCAATGACTATTTCTCCGAGGAAGGAATGTAGTTTTGACACATGGGTAAAGTGTTTTGGGAGAGATGTGAGCTTCTGCAGGTGATCCATGGTGTTGTGCTGAACCATCAAGGTTATTTTGACAAAAGAACTAAGTGAATGCAAAAGAGCCAAAGCAAATGAGAAGGATCTTTGCAATTTTGATGGCACTGACTCTTTATATGAGAAAGGACTCTGCTTTCAAGCATGTGTGAACAATTTTGGGAGAGATCTGAGCTTTTGCTGGTGAGCTGTAATGTGCAGAACTATCAGACTGTTTGGCCAAATGATCTTATAGTTTTAAGAATGTCATTTCTGTTTCAAGAAATGAGTCAAACTAACAGAGAAAAACTGTAAATGCATACATACTGAGCCAGTAAACGGTATACAGAGTAAAATTAAAGAGACACACACTTACATAGTTTATTTAAAATTTGCATATTTGACTGTATTTGACACCCTCTCTGTATAAACAGCTATTTGTGGTCTATTTGTTTCTTCACAGATCTGTCCTATTCCTTCACCTTATTTATCCAGCTAAGCCTTCAGTACTATTGTTGTCTATGTATTATTATTATTATTATGCATCTAGAAACCATATGAATGACATGACTTCACAAAATTCATTCATGAAGATCATGTTGAGCATTGTTTCCCACAAACTGGGTCGCAATCCACGGGTGGGTCACATTTTTCGGGATCACCTTGTCACGATCTGCATGTAGATCTGCAATATACAGTTCTGACACATGCTGAAATGTTAAGACATGTTTTGTCTCATTTCTAATCTTTTTGTAATTATTTTATTGGCTATTTTGTTGCAATATTGCTGGTTTAACTGAATGCTGAACAGAAATAGAAATGGGCTACATTTCACCAAATAGACTACATGGATCCCTTTTATTGCTGCTTGAATTACTGTTATTCATTCTTTAAAACTTGAGTAATACTAATTGTTTAGCGAGACATGATCACTCAGTATAATAAATAATACACGATTTTAAAAAATCTAAAATTAAAAATCCTTCAGTGTTCAATTATGATCAGATTCACCTTTATTCAGTGTTTTATGAATAATGTTTGACTTAGGTCACAAAGGTATGTGACTTTTAAAATACGGATCCCTAGAAAAAAAAGTTTGAGAAACACTGATGTAGAGATACTAACAACAGTGCACTGGTCACACAGGTACAGCCTGATGTGTCACAAACATCCAGTCACGTTAGAAGAGCATGTTATCACTGACCTCTCACCGATGCAAAACTATGTCTTTCCTGAAGAAATGTCCTGTATTTCCCTGAAGTGGAGTAGGTCCAGAACACACACATGTTCCTCCACATTTGTGTAATGGTGCTGTTATTCCACTGACATTGTCACTCCTTCATAAACATACAGACGAGGCAAAATCCTGGCTCCAGCAGCTAGTCACTTCACTGCTCTGTCCAGATCCTCCATTTCACACAAACTAGCCCTGAAACTAGCTCACTGTTTCGTTAAATGACGGCCTATACTGTATTTCTAATTAACATCTGATCAACACTAACAATGACTTGTCACTAAAAGTGGGTTATTTTTAGACACTTGTGTTAAAGTTAGCACTGCTGTTGTCATCTCCTGCTGCACATGCGTACTCATGCGGAATCACTGCAGATCCCACGGATGATGATATGGGTATATTCGGCGCTGTTTGTGTGGTCTTCGATGTGCATGTGCAAACCTCTGAATCAACAGGCTGGCCTCTCCGGTTGTAAGAGCACATGCAAAAAGCATGGAAGTATATTCTCAACATGTGCCTCCAGGCCTAGGCATAGAAAGGCAAAACAGCACAAGTTAATGGGACATTCAGAACCCCAGTTGTTGCAGTTTGTCAGTGACCAGAAGAGCAGACAAAAGACACCGCCACTACAACTATGTTTCAAACTGTCAAAAGTGAAGAGAAATTGGGATCATTTATATATCTATTTAATTATACTTTTGACACATAATGATTTTAATATTTATTGGTCAATGACTGCTTGCCTTGATTGCCCTGACCACATGCCACTGCCAGAAAGTCCTTTCTGTATCATGGTAGAAAATGCAGCTACAGAAAAGGCTAAAGTGGGCGAGACTAAAATTTCAAAATAAAACATGTTTCTGATTCATGGTTTGAGACCCTTTAAACTGATTTCTCTTCTTCATAGTAGTAAGTTTGACCACCCACTGAAAACATGCATTGGAGGGATGTGGTTTGTACATGACTCTACTGATCTTTCTTTCTATTTTCTCTTCAAATTTTCAATTGGAAAAACAAAACAAAATTTCCACCTCATTAAGATGTGTCATTATTTCACTGAATTAATGTGTAGTTGTGGCTTTAAAAGGGAACTAATGCATTTTCCTCTCTCTCTGACATACAGATTATTTAAAGTAGCACCAGTAATTTCCCAAGTAATATTTATTTTTCTCAAATAAAGATTCATGAAAGTTTTGCTTCAAATAAATAAATTAAATATACTAAGAATGTTAAACTTTAAACAAATCATAGTTGGCAACTTTTTTTTGCTGAAAAATAGACTAAAGTAAAAGCCTTTCAAAGTGTGTAGGTTTATCCACAAATCTGACTCTTTGGCCGGGAGGAATTGCCTCTGAAGCATAAAACCCTTTAGCTCAGCATGAAAAATGCAACCATCAGATACCACCTGAAGGAGCCCACATAGCACAGTTTGAGAAACACTGCCCCAGATGCATCAGAGCACACATGAAGTTCACAGTCTTATTCTTGCATCTTGCATCATTCGATCCTCATAGCCATAATGAAACTACTCCATGACCATATTCCAGGCCCTGTGAGAGGTGGAAGGTGAGGGGTTGGCAGTCAGCCTGTGGGGGTCACAGGAAGGCAGGAGCTGAGGATTAGAGGGCAACAAAGAGTTAAATGTCCCCCTGCAGACCACATGGAGGCTACCCCTAATTTGTGGGGATAATTGTGTGTGGCAGTTGGCTCGGGCCCTGCTCCTGAGGCCACAGTGAAGGGCCTCTCACAGACTGGAGGGCCCTCGCTGTCACCGTGGAATCTGGAGAGAGCCCCCCAGATCCCCTGCATGAAGTGCTCATGCCAGTGCGGCACTAATGTTAGTGCACATCCACGAATGCAGCAGTGAGTCTCAGCGTGCCAAACACTCTATCACTGTTGTTACAGACATTACACTGGGGGTGTTCTACATGTATCACTATGGTGGAATGTTCAACCATTATCATGGAGACACAATGCACACATCATCAAACAATGACAAAAAGAAAAATAATAATAATAATACACAATTGATTTAAAAAGCACATTGTCAGGAGCCTGAGATTACGAACAGCATTCATGGTCATGTTTAGGTGTTTGATTTTCAGCAAAAACAAAATGAGAGTGACACT